>NC_134570.1:17172500-17360000 GCF_050947875.1 Dermacentor variabilis
GCACTATACGGATGAGGCGTGTTCCGCGCCCCGTGCCATTTTTAGAGACATGCGCTATCCAATAAATAGTTATACCTAAATTATTGAATTGATTGAATGGGTTTGACGTCCCAAAGCATGAACAGTGAGTCTATTATATACGCTATAGAGGGGGCTCCTGAGTAATCTTGACCGCCTGTGGTTCTTCAGTGGGCACCTAAACATAAATGCACGAACGTTTCTGCATTTTGCTTGCGTCGAAATATCTGCGCCGTCGCGGCGGGTGTTTAAACGTAAAAATTACACGCCTCATCGATATCCTCTGTAGCTGCTCATTGGCACCGATCCACGCCTCAGATCCACGATAATCCCAAAGTGCCCATGCAGTTCAGCTTTTTCTTTCGCCAAGTATATCGCACAGTGCTGGTTTATCATTTTCTCTGGTCGCACATAATTTTTTCCGCTCTTATCTGACGTTACGCACTTGAGTAAGCACTTTGTTCCCATAGATAAAGGATACAAACGGCCCAATTATAGAGCCAAACTGAAGAGCGGAGAAACGAACAGGAACGGACGCCCATAGCTGATAAAGCACTGTGAAAATCGAAGGTCTTCATGGTGACTCGCGATGCGAAGAGGAGCTTGAATGCTCCGGCAAAGCTCTTATGCTTGGAATAAGGCTAGCGTGATTACTGTGTCAGTTGGACACCGTGGTCGGCTGCTGCCTGACATAGCGCATCGCTTACCGATGCGGAAGTGTGAGGAACCGCGACGCACAGTCTACGTGCTTAATGTTTACTTACGTGCGTGCGATGTATTCCTTAGGCATGCCCAGTGTTAAACAGCAGCTCTTTCACTGCTCCATTCGCCCACGGCGTTCTACGTAAACTTTACCTACTTCGCTGCGACCCAAGGTGGTCGCCGTGTCAGCGGAATTTCGCTCCACACAGCGATGCTGATATATTTGTAGCACCCGCATCTGCTGCCCACATCCCCCCGGCTACACAGCAAGCGTGAAATGGGCGCGATGCGGGCGTTGTGCAGGTTTTCAGGGAAGGTAATTCTCTGGGGAACCCGTGCTCTGGAGATGCAGGTGAGTCACTGGTGTCTCCGCGTAGGCCGGCTTGAGGCGGTCTATACAGACTCTCCTCACGTCCGGGTCACAACTGGGGAGCGCGCAAGAAAGAACGACCGACACGTAAGCTGAAGAACTGATGAATGCGGCCACACTACCATCTTTATTTCCTTCGTTCTTCTGGCTGTGGGCGCCACCTGGCATCGTAGCAGATTCGGGCGCTGCAGACTTATTGGTCTCATGTGGTAAAACACACCAATTCTCCGCAAGGCGACATGTGCCGGAAACGTTTCCTAAACAAGTGTTTAATATGATCCTACACTAAAGTTTGTCTTCAACGCGTAATATGACCTCTGAGAAATTTAATTAGGAGTGCTTTGCGCCACAATGCTTCTAGAAGTACGCCATGGTTGTTGGCTATATTTTAGTCTAACACGGTGCTCGCACCCCAAATGCAATGTGCTTACCGGACCTGGAAATCGTGCTGATGCAGCGCGGAACACCGTAACGATTGAGCCACGTGGCGACTTGGACTTTCGCTTAGGCCGTGTTTGACTTTACATGTAGTACGAGGAAATAATCTGTGTGAAAATTGACGCAGACGTGCGTGCCACGGGGTCTTGGCTCGCGCTCAGACGCAACCCTTGTTCGCAGGGATCAGAAGGTTCTCGGAGGACATTAAGGAGATGCTGGGCTTCCCCGTCGGCTTGTGGTGGAAGTTCTGCTGGGCCTTTGTGGCACCTTTCTTCATACTGGTGAGTCTTCTTGCGCTGCGCCTAAAGTTTTCATCTCGCCGTTCTACGCGTTCCAGTATATGATACATTATTTGATGACGACCAACGTACTAACGGTTTCCCATCGATAATTCACATTCACTTACTGCTGGGTTCTATTGTGACCAGGCGCACAAGGATAAGGCGGGGCATGGTCTAAAAAAAAAAAACAAAAACGTGTCGCCCTATTGGTATGCTGCACATTGCGTCTAGCGTTGTATATCACCTTTCCCTGCTTGCAATGTAAACCTAACGAGAGAACAGCGTCAGGGCTTGTGACAAAACAAGTACATTACGCAGCGGCGATGTTGTTCGAAATCGTCGCACGCTTAACGGTATTAAAGGGCCCCTCACCAGGCCTTATACCAAATTTTGGTTACACGCTGGAAGTTGTTACGTGCCCTCTAGGGAGCGTTCTGCCGCAAAAAATGTTTCATATCGGCTCATTAATAGCCGAGATAGAAATATTTCAGTGCCGCGAACCCACGAATTCAAGAGGCGAGCTCTACTGCAAAGCGAGAAAGCATGGCGGCGCGCGCGAGCTGTTGCGATTGTCGCGTTCCGCGCAGCGCACGATTTTGCGCGCTGTGCACGAGGACGCTTGACTAGCGGTATAAGTCCGTGCGGCCCGAATACTGAGGCAGACACAAGCGGATCACAGAGCATGATCCCGCGCTGGTGCACGGTAGAAAATGACATAGTTTCGGTGTTTGCGCGCGACGGCACGAAATGGGAACAAGCAGACGAAACGAAAGTAAGTACATCTCTCTCGCTGCGGTGCGAAGTGAAACAAATACATGCAGACATTCGATTTGTGTGTTTTATTATTTCTTTAAGCTTTAGTTCGTCTATTCAAGCAACATATTACACAATTAACAGATGTTGCCTTGAGTAATTCTCGAAGTCACGTGTCACCACGAGCGATGTCGCAGCACAAACACGTGTACGTAGGCGCACCAGCACGTGTACATCATCCTCCGGCTTGGAGCGCGGCGGCCGCGAGGAGAAGGGAAAACGGCGTTCGACGTGAAATTTCAGACCTTTCCACGGCGCGTAGCGGTGTAATACTTTGCAGACAGAATCGTTATCGCGCATTGCATGCTCAGCACTGTTTTGGCCAGACCTGGTGAGAGGCCTTTTAAGGACGACAGTTTGTTACAAGGAAAGACTGCCGCGCCCCTCTGGATAAAGTCAAGTCAGTACGAATCACGTTCCTGTTCTTTCACAACTCTGTGCTTCGGGTTATTGCACATAGGCGCGGAGGAGGGCTCGTGAGTTGCCGTGTGGGCAAGCCCTGCGACAGCCGGTGTAGGCGAGCTGCCGCAGACCGGCCGGCAGCGGCGGCCCTCTTCTGCCACCAACTTGCAATGACACAGCGAGGAAAGCTTTGCGTTCTTGCGGTTCTGCCCTACAAAGTTCATGCCAGCGCTTCACGCTGCATGCACATGGCTGTTGTGCGGTCGTTTTGGGCTCGTGAAGCGCGATGGCCGCTGGCTGGCCACGCAGGTATACCATGTGACGGAACGCGTGCTCGACAGACCTCAAAATTAGAGTTCATTCACACCGGCGATTGAAAAACCGAGGAGCGCGCGACTGACCCAGTACAGTCGCTTTTTGACAGAAGCGACCATTTGTGACCGGTCGCGAGCGTTCGCTTTGCGACCAACCGGGTCGCTTGACCTCTGCGAGTTGTCGGTGCGAATGAGCCCTTAGTCATGCCAATAGCGAAAAATTAAGGTCGTCGAAGATGACTGCATCCAATCGCTATGCACATTCGTCAAGTGTGATTTGCGGGGCAACAAAGAAGAATGATTCTTTAACTCATTGAGTTGTGTTTAACGTTTCGAAGCAACGCACTGGCTATGGGAAATGCCGCTGCGAAAGGACTGCGCACTGACTTTTAATACGTGAGGTTCTTCGGTATGCAACAAAATCGCGGCGCGTCAATGCTTTTGCATTTCGGCCTCATCGGAATGTGGCTGCCGGGAATCGAACCTTCGGCTCAGCAGCATGACGCCACAGTCACTCGGCCATGGCAGCGGGCAATCCGTTGGACTAACCTGTGCCTAACTGAAGCCATTGTAGCGCAAATAGAGCTGACTGAGAGAACACGAGACCGGACACCACGGTCTTCCGCTTTTATTTGCGCTACAATGGCGTCACCGAGTATCGACCAGTTGCCGAATAAAAAGTTACGTTAACCTAGCTAGGTTGCTGTGAGCTGCATTCTGAAATTTGTAGCGCTTTATATTCTAGAAAGGGACGTTAAAGAAAAGCGTATAAAATAATCGGCAGCTCGAGCGCGTATGAAAGCAGCTGAAGCGGTGGCTAGCCGCTACTCTTCAAAAGCGTGTACTTGTTTCTCTAAAGGAGTTTGTGGAGGCAGGTCGTAGTGTCGACGAATACTCTGCTAAGAAGTAAATGTAAAGTTTTTGTACGATGTAAACGACAGCATATGTTGTACTTGATCTGTAATTTGAAGAAGTCGTGTCAGTATTTTTTTTCTTGTGACATTTTGTTGATACTGTAACGCGACTCGAAAAAGATGTTGCAAGCTTATGCCGTTACGCTGTTCCAGCTGGAAAGATCTAACAACGGGAAATTCAGGAGCAATCATATCGAAGCTGCTATTGCTCTTATAGTGTTCGTGATATTTAAAGCTATGTTTCTTGCTCTATCGTGCCATGTGTGTCTTAAGTATTCGTTGTACTGATGTCAATTTATGATGTGTTTCTTTTGCCTTTGGAATGTTCCGTTGCCTGCCATAAGTTTTTCATGTGAAAGATAAGTTTTTCATGTGAAAAAGGAGTAGTCGGATATTCCTGTTAGTGCTAACCTTATATAGCCTTGTAAAAAAGAAATAAAGACCAGTGGTTACACCACTTTATCTTCTTGCACAGCGCGTCATAAACTGCGACAGTCTCTTGCCAAGTCCAATTAGTTGTTCATTAATAAACATAAACTTACATTTCGCCTGTGTTTATTATCGACCCGCCCAAGTACGTATTTTGTATTAATGCATATTAAGACCTGAAAGTGTTTTATGTCGCCCATACGTTACGATCTTTTCATTCTTTGTGTATGCCAAGAAAGCTGCTGCGGTATATTTCTACAGGTATGTATGAACACTGTGCTGTTTAAGCTCCTCCGACTTCATGTTTCAATGTACTTTTCTCTACCAATTATCAACGCTTTTAGCTAGTGGTTAGGTTCTTGGTTCTGTTTTTCCACTCTTAAACAATGTTTTTCCTAAACAAATACCTCCACACCTTAACCGCCCATAATTTTTTTTTCAGGAACAGGCTGCAGAAAACCACGTCTTCTTCTGACCTTACGAATGACGACAAGAGAGTCACAATCGAACTTATTCAGCTGGCGTCGTGTCCACCCTCCTTATTGAATTCGTATTTTCCGTTTGATAAAACTTGCCGCAGGGATCGCTCATCTGCACGAGGTGGATCTCCTGTGCACATTGTTCGTTGCAAAGAAACGACCAAGTGAGCCAAGTTGCAACAGATTCAGTCGTCGTCCCATCGTGTAAATTGGTGCCGAGTTGTGTAACTACTACTCTGCACGAATATTCCATGGTTCATTGGCACTTCCCTAGTAGCTGCTTGATTCGTGTTCTTGAATAATATAGGTATAAGCGATCCGAGCATGTATTCATAAAAAACTTCCCAAGCTAGAATGGTTCGGCAGCAGATTCCAGCAAACCGAGGGGTCGGACATATCATTAGCGAACACCGCGGCCCGTCAATAGCAAACAGCACTTACGAACGGAAACGTTTACGTGTCTGACCCGTGGTGCATATGTACGCGAGATAGAATCCAGACGCCCTGTTACTTGAGCTGCCGACCGTGCATGACACAAGTGAGGCCGCCCGTACGCTGAAGAGCATTTTTTGTGTGTTTAACGTGTGCGCTGAACTCCCTCGGCGCTGCACAATTAAGCGCCTGGCAGCTTTATACGCAGGCATACACGCCCTGTTTCTATAGTCACTGGAAAGCAGGCTCCCTACCTCAAAACAGTTTGGAGGACGCCATGAATTTGCGAAGACAGACACAATGTTCGCTGGCTATCCCCGTTTATCGTCTACTGACAGAACCAGTGCAACGATGCTAAACATCTGCAGGCCCCCGCTCTATCCTTCTCGCCCAAAAATTCATGTCTCCTTCGGGACACACGCGCCTTAACCTCTCCGAGTGTCTGCTCCATTTCCCGTAATCTTTCTCGGGTGGAGGAAGTCTCTGTTCTGAGAATCCGGGCTGGGCCGGCCTTACACACTCCGTCACACCTGGGCCTTGAGCTCAAAACCCAGTGAACCGCCCAAGGTGTTGTGCACCAGCTTCTACAGCGTACCTGAAAGGAAAGTTGAGTTGATATGGAGACCGGCTCACTCTGGGCTGGAGGGCAACGAACTTGCCAACCAGTTCGCCCGAGAGATGTAACATCGGCTAGAGGAAGGTGAGCCACAGTCGATTATTAGTTATAGGGACATTATGAACCATTACAAGACGGAGAGGCGCCGTTACCCCGATCCTCACCAATCGCTTAGCAGAGAACAGCAAGCGATCTACAGGCAGATACAGGCAGGATCCTTCCTGCACCCTTACCTTCAAAAGAAGATGTACCCGGAAAGGTACGAGAAGAAATGTAATTTCTGCAAGACTCAGTTAGGCACGCTCCAACACGTCATTGGAATATGCGATTTCGCCAAGGCGATCCCCCACCTCTTACCTGCCCCACTACCCTACCCCATCCCTCATCCACCCTTATCGAGCGATGGGACACCTTGCTAACCAGCTCCGCCCTGGGAGACCAGCTCGTCCGGATCTCCAGGGGCCACGCGGCTAGGGAAGCATATGAGTCTCGTGAAGAGGGAACCACTTCCATCGACGGCGTCTAAGAAGATGTCGAGCTCGGCTCAATAAGGTTGTTTCTCTCTCTCTCTCTACAACGGACATTCACACAACCTGTTGTGACTCTGCCCAGGGACGAGGGCGGCTCGAGAAAGGATACTGAGCTGGCTAGCTACGAACGGAGTTACAGGCTCATCGACGACAAGTTCGCTAAGCCACTATGCTGCACTCATTTATAGGGGGAGGGCCTCCACGCTTTTCTTTAAACAAACAACTGCGCCACGGGGCAAGCTTTTCGTAAAAAGAATGTACACAACGTGCGGACAGGTCTCCTCGGGATAGAGGGCGAATGGTCATCCTGATAATACGCTTCCGGGGCGTCTGCGTGGTACTGCAGGCCGACGCGACAACTTGCGCAGCCGTGATCTTCGATAAGAGCTACCTTAGCCTCGTTATCTATGATGTTGGATCTTACACACACAGAAAAAAGTGAGCTCTTTTTGTGGGCTGCAGACAAAAGTGCACGTTTTTGTGTTTTTCTTTGTCGTCTTTCCGGGTGAGTAAGCATTGTCTCACTATCTCTCCTGTATCCAGATGTTCAGAATGGAGCACCTGACTGCACGGTGTGTCGACGGATGTCTGTATAACAGTTCAGCACAGGAAAGAAATTCGTGCTGTTTTCTTACTGCACGGCCGCGGCGTGCTTAAACGCGTTGTCCTTTGTCGTTTCCGAACGCGTATAACAGAGCTCGTAATAAACCCCATTCATAATTGCTCAGTGTCACTACGGCGTGTGGCATTATTATGCAGCCTGCATGATCGATGATGCGGACTGCTCAGTGGTGCGCTACTGGACCTTTCCGTGACTTCCTAGAACAGTTGGGTCTCGTACTCGATGAAACAGTATATAGGACCGACATACTTTCACCTTTGCCAGTGCTCGCGCACGTTTTTCGCGCTTTATTCGAGTGAAAGTGAAGGTGTGTCTTCAACACCCAGGTGATCATCGCCAGCGGTCTGGTGAACTACGAACGGCTGTCGTACAACGAGTACCAGTACCCGTGGAGCGCCGACGCTGTGGGAATCTGCGTGGCAGCCTCGTCGGTGCTCTGCATACCTGCGTTCGCCCTGTGGAACCTCATCCGGACACCTGGAACGCTGGCACAGGTACGTCACCCTCTGGGCAGCCATCCAGGGGAATGTTCAGAAACTCGCATCGCTGCATTCCTCAGCACGTCGCGAACAAAAGAAAAGTTGACCAGGATGATTATAGCTAACGACAGGTGTTGCGTTACGTTTTCGTAGAGCTGCTTCAGTCTCTAAATTGTGTTTGCGATTACTTCTTGAGGTCTTGCCGGCGCAGAGACCTCAAGCCACATTTTACAAACTTGTTTCCACACATTAAGGTTGCCTCCCTTCGGGCTTCACACCAGCAGCAAGACCACTGTTACCCCTGTGGTGCCTACAACAGCCACAAGTACACCTCACAATCCCAGGAATTACGGAGAAGAAATGTCATTCCAGAGTGGCTCTGTATACGACAGTTGGCACTGTCATTACTGAACGAGGCACATGAACAAAGAACGCACATTTACACCGATGGATCTGTCTCAGCCACCAGTTTCACTGGCGCTGTTACCATCCCGGCCTTATAAGTCCCAATGAAGTTCAAATTGTCCCACATAACCGCCTCTACAGCAACAGAACTTACTCCCCTACATACCACTCTTAATTACATCGCAGAAGCGAAACCTCGAAAGTGGGTCTTTTTTTGTGATTCCAAGGCAGCTTCAGAGTCTACAGTCAGAGTTACGACGCAAGACGCATGAACAACTGGTGATTGAGACTAGAGGTTCTCCATCAAGCCCTCATAAACGGACATGACATCATCTTCCAATGGCTTCCAGGGCACTGTGGCATCGTCGGTAATGACCTCGCTGATGATGCCGCCCGGTCAGCCTATAAAGAAACCCTGACACTACCTATACCCTTCTCAAGGACAGGCGCTGCGAGGGCTCTTCTTTTACTCGCTCAAACCAAGACTGAAACTTTGGGGAACAGCCCGATTTTCTCATACTGTCGTCTGCACTGGCTGGATTCTACATTGAAGTTGCAGATTCCATCGCACTCTTGCGCCGTGATGCAACTTTACTGTACTGCCTCTGGTTAGGCGTGGCTTTTAGAAAAGCCTACTCATTCCTTATCGGAATGTCCGACAAACCTATCTGTGACTCATGCAACTGTGAAGAGACGATCGAGCACGTTATTTGGATCGGACTGCTGGTACGATCTGTTGGGAACTCGGCGCTGACGCCCGTGGTTGTACCTGGGTCGCAAGCCCCAAGGGTAGCGTTGGCCTGGCGGCCTGGGGTACAACTGCAAGCATCCGAAGGTCCCGGCAAAGCATGAGTCGACAGGTAACAACGAAACAACTTGTTTATTTTAACATCGCAAAGAGTTGGCGGTCAGGTTTGACCGAAGTAGAGAGACGGGAGAGCACTTCACTCAACGGAAGAAATCGGAGCCCTCCCTGGCGTCCGGGGGCAGCTGTTTTTATACTCTCGCAGTTGAGGGCAAGAAGGAACCCCTCAAAAGACGAGCACGTGAATGTACAATGGGCTAATGGTGACGCACACTGTCGTAGCGATGCCGTAGCACCATGTCGTGGCGCTGCGCAAGATCTCGTAGCAACTGGTCGTGGCGCTGCGCAGCACACTGTCGTGGCGCTGCGCAAGATCTCGTAGCAACTGGTCGTGGCGCTGCGCAGCACACTGTCGTGGCGCTGCCGGTCGGACACAATGACTGTAACGAGAAGATGGTCCCTGCTTTGGCTTCGCCTGTTTCGGGCACAATGACTGGAACGAGATCCCTGCTTTGGCATCGCCTGTTTCGGGCCCAATAACTGGAATGAGATCCCTGCTTTGGCATCGCCTGTTTCGGGCACAATGACTGGAACGAAATCCCTAGGCGGTCGCATCGCCGCAGACGCGCCTGGAAACACCTGGCGATGAGTGTTGCGGTGACGACGATCGGGCCAACATGTCCGCCGCCCCGCCGCCGTCGCGCCGGCAAAACCACGTGTCGCAGGCGAAACGCAACAGACCGCCCCGCCGGGGAAAGGAGATCCCGATGGACAGGGGACTGCATCCGCTGTCCGGAGGGATGTCGCTCGATGATGCTCATAACCGAAGTCGGGCGTCCCTTGACGTTTCTTGAGCGCAGCGCACAGAGAAGGCCTCGTTCTCTCGTTCAGGTTCGCACGGGACACTGCAAAGTGACTTCGGGAGAGTTCACATTTTTGTTCTCGTTCCCGGCAAGCGTTAGAACTACGCTGAAAACTCAACCGCTCAGTCAGCAAGCACGGCACAACCCTCACTAAGCCCTGCCAGGCTCTTTCCCCTTGTTATACCACTGCCTAGTTCCTTACAGTAGTCTAGCATCACTCAGAACGCGTCCACAAATTGAAAAATTGCACTAGAAAGCATATCATCACTTTGAAACACTAAACAAAAGCAATATGTTAAAAAAAATCCTGCCTCAGGAAGAAAAACATCAGTAACAAACAATTTTGAGGCTGATTCCTACGTTAGGGGCTTCGACTTAAGCCATCGGCGTTACCGTTGAGACTCCCCTTTTTGTAACGCACCTCAAAGGAATATTGTTGTAAAGCGAGGCTCCAGCGCAGGAGGCGGCCATTTTTGGGAGAGATGGTCTGCAGCCATTGGAGAGGGCAGTGATCCGTCTCAATGATAAACCTCGAGCCGGCTAGATAGCATGACAATTTCTGAACGGCCCATACGAGACACGCACACTCTTTCTCGGTGGCGCTATACGCCTGCTCACGACTGGTCAGCTTACGACTAGCATACAGGACGGGGTGTTCTACTTCTCCATTTTCCCGTTGGCACAGTACAACGCCCATGCCTCGCTCACTAGCATCGCACTGAACAATGAACCCTTTTGTATAGTCTGGCGATCGTAGCACAGGCTGGCTTGTTAGGGCACTCTTTAGGGCGCTAAAAGCTCTTTCCTTGGTCTCGTCCCAGACGACTGTTTGAGGCTCTGTTTTTCTTAGAGCATCCGTCAGGGGAGCCGCGATATCAGAGTACCTAGGGATGTACCTCTGATAGTAGCCGGCGACACCTAAGAACGACCGAATATCGGTCTTTGTGCGCGGTTGCGGAAAGTCTCGCACAGCGGCCACTTTTATTTCAGAGGGGCGGCGACGACCCTGACCAATCACGTGACCGAGGTAGACAACCTCGGCCTGTGCTAACTGGCACTTAGGAGCCTTTACTGTCAAGCCTGCTTCGCGCAGGCGGGTTAGCACTGCCCGCAAGTGTGTCATATGCTCAGACCAGGATGCGGAGAATATCGCTACGTCGTCTAGATACGGTAAAGCGAATTCTTGCTGTCCCCGCAACACTTTATCCATGAGACTTGAAAAACAGTATGGCGCGTTCTTCAAACCAAAACTCAACACTTTAGGACGGAATGTTCCCATTGGTGAAATGAACGCCGCATACCTACTAGCCTCTTCTGTAAGTGGAACCTGCCAATAACCCCTGACAAGATCTAGGGTGGAAATAAACTGAGCGCTACTAACTTTCTCAAGGCGCTCCTCGATGTTAGGGATCGGATAAATTTGATCCTTAGTGATGGAATTAAGCCTGCGGTAGTCGACGCAAGGACGAGGTTCCTTGCCCGGTACCTCAACTAAAATCAAAGGGGAGGTATAATCACTCTCACCTGCCTCAATAACACCGAGCTGTAGCATTTTCTTTACCTCAGCCTCCATAATATCGCTCTGGCGGGGTGACACCCGATACGCCTTGGATCGTACTGGCTCTGGGGAGGTAAGTTCTATATCATGAGTAAGTACCGAAGTCCTACCAGGCCTCTCAGAGAACAGACCTTGAAACTCTTGTAATAGCTGGTGTAGTTCGGTTTTCTGCTCGGGCGACAGCGGTGCTTTACTGATAAGGTCACTAATGACTTGACCGGTGTCTTCCCTGTTCGTCACTGAGCCTAGTCCCGGAAGCTCGACTGGAAGCTCTTCAGGAACGTTTACCATCATGCACACCACTGCTTCCCTTTGTCTATAAGGTTTGAGCAGATTACAGTGGTAAACTTGCTGTGCTTTCCGCTTTCCTGGCAGACTTACCACGTAGTTAACGTCCGACAGTTTCTGAACAATTCGTGCTGGGCCCTCCCACTGCACGTCTAGTTTGTTGTTTAGCGATGTGCGCAATATCATGACCTCATCGCCAACCTCAAAACGACGGGCCCTGGCTGTCCGATCATAATAAACCTTGGCCCTCTGCTGGGCCTTTGTCATTGCTTCACCTGACAACTCCTGTGCCCTTCTTAAGCGTTCGAGGAGCTTAAGCACGTACTCCACCACGACTGGGTCGTCGCCCCTACCTTCCCATGATTCTCGAAGCATGCGAAGCGGAGATCGAAGCGAGCGACCGTACACCAGTTCAGCTGGCGAAAACCCCGTAGCCGCATGCGGCGCGGTCCTTAAAGCAAACATCACCCCAGGCAGACACAGCTCCCAGTCAGTTTGATGTTCAAAACACAAGGCTCTCAACACGCGCTTCATGACGGAGTGGAGCTTCTCAACGGAATTCGACTGTGGGTGGTACACTGAGCTGTGTAGCAGCTTTACCCCACACCTTTCGAGAAAAGTTGTCGTCAAAGCGCTAGTAAACACTGTGCCCTGATCTGATTGAATTTCTGCAGGAAAACCAACTCGCGCAAATATGGACAGTAGTGCATTAACTATCTCAACTGAGCTGAGTTCTTTAAGCGGCACTGCTTCAGGGAACTTTGTCGCTGGGCAGATCACAGTCAAAATGTGTCTGTACCCCGTGGCTGTTACCGGCAGAGGTCCCACTGTATCAATAACGAGCCGTCTAAAAGGCTCCGTAATGATAGGTACCAATTTCAACGGCGCCCTCGATTTGTCCCCTGGTTTGCCCACCCGCTGACAAGTGTCACATGTCCTCACGAAATGGTCTGCGTCCCGAAAACACCCTGGCCAATAGTACTCTTGCAAGAGACGGTCCTTAGTTTTCTTAACTCCTAGGTGTCCGGACCACGAACCCCCATGTGACAAGCGCAACAGATCCTGACGATAGCATTGAGGCACGACCAGCTGATCGAACTCCACTCCTCGGCGGTCTAGATACTTCCGGTACAGGACTCCACCTCTTTCCACAAAACGCGCAGTTTTCCTGGCGATACCTTCTTTGACATTGCAGCGCACGTTTTCCAGGCTGCCATCCTTTTTTTGCTCGGCTATCAAAGCCGTCCGGCTGACTTTTAGCAACCTATCAAGTCCGTCTGACGTAGGCGCGATGAGCAAATCAGTAGATAGCTCTTCTAACTTTCCCGCGTCGGGATTTTCCTCTCCAGTATCTGGCGCCTTCAACGCTACCGACTCAATTTTATTCTGTTCGGGCGTGCTCTGAATATCAGCTTGCTGCGCCTCTGACCCTTTTTCGTTGTTTGATAACGTCGGCCCCGCAACTACCGCCTTTGCAGCGAGCTCCCGAACCTTCGATCTGGTTAAGGCCTGAACACTAGCTTCACCAAACAAAAGCCCCTTCTCGCGCAGGAGGTGATCGGACCTGTTTGAAAATAGGTACGGGTACTGGGGTGGCAGCATAGATGACACTGCCGCCTCTGTCTCAAGCGCTCCGAAAGGTCCTTCAATAAGCACCCTTGCTACTGGCAGACACACGCTATGAGCTTCCACGGCTTGCTTGATCCATGCGCACTCGCCCGTGAACATATGGGGTTCTACGTAAGATGGGTGAACTACATCCATCGTAGCTGCGGAATCGCGAAGCACTCGGCACTCTTTCCCGTTTACGAGGAGGTCTCGCATGTAAGGCTCAAGAAGCTTCATGTTCTCGTCAGTGCTGCCTATTGAAAAAAACACAACTTTTGGTGTTGTTTCCGGACACTGCGCCGAAAAGTGACCCGGCTTCTGGCACGTATAACAAACGCCCGCTCGCCTCATCTCGAACCGCTTTCTGCGTTCGGCTTCGGCTGCCGTCTCTTTACGTTTGGTCGGATTGCTTTCACTCGCATCCTCACTACGCGTGTCCCCCTTAAATCTCATGGGCGTGAACCTTGGCCTCTCAGACTTGGAGCCAAATTCACCCTTTTGACCGTCCTTAGCTCCGCGAGCTCGACGCGTCACAAACTCCTCGGCTAGCTCAGCGGCTCTAGCCACCGTACTCACGTCTGGCCTATCCAAGACCCAGTATCGCACGTTCTCCGGTAACCGACTATAAAACTGTTCTAGCCCGAAACACTGCAGAACTTTATCGTGGTCACCAAACGCTTTCTCTTCTTTGAGCCACTCCTGCATGTTCGACATAAGCCTATACGCAAACTCTGTATATGACTCACTTCTGCCTTTCTCATTTTCCCGAAACTTCCGACGGAACGCCTCCGCAGACAGCCGGTACTTTTTTTAGCAGACTCGATTTTACTTTGTCGAAATCCTCTGCCTCCTCTCTATCCAAGCGAGCGACTACGTCGGCCGCCTCGCCGGGTAACAAAGTGAGCAAGCGCTGTGGCCACGTTTCCCGAGAGAACCCCTGCTTCTCGCACGTTCGCTCAAAGTTAACCAGGAACAAACCAATGTCCTCTCCAAGCTTAAACGGCCGCATTAGGTCAGTCATTTTGAACAATACGCGTTCTCCTGCACCGTGTGCCTGACTTCCATTACGAGCGCGTTCCATCTCTACCTCGAGACGCTTCATTTCCAAAGCGTGTTCGCGCTCTTCTTTTTCTTTCTGCTCTTTAAGTTCGCGCTCATGTTCCTCTTTTTGCTCTTTAAGTTCGCGCTCCTGTCTTTTTGACCTCTCCTCAATAGTCTCAAGGCATTCCGACAGCTCGTCATCCTCAGCCTCTAACTCAAGAATAGCCGTTATCAGTTCCGGTTTTCTTAGTTTGTCTGAGACATCCAGACCCAACTCTCTTGCAAGCTCCAACAATTTCGGTTTGCGCAACGACTTCAAATCCATGGCTGCTCTGAATGCTGCTTTCTCTACTGCTTACTATTGTCTTGCCGCAAACTAACCCGGCAGCAACGACAACCACAATTACCAGCTCTGTTTCTGACACTAACAAAAAGCCTGGCAACGCTCAGAAGAAGAAAGTCCCGCACTCACCAAACCTCGCAGGCAGGAATTCCGCGCAGTCGTTCCGCTGCAGGCAACCAGTCGTCACACAGGGCTCGTTGCACTGCTCCCGGATCGTCGTTGAGCTGCTCAGCATACTGTCAACTGCATCTCTTTGCTGCTGGCCTCCGTTGTCGCGATCTCGCCGCTGGCAGACAGTTGTTTGAAGTCGTAGGCGATCTCACCGCTGGCAACCAGATATTTGGATCGCGACACTGGAGCGATCGGATGGGAACTCGGCGCTGACGCCCGTGGTTGTACCTGGGTCGCAAGCCCCAAGGGTAGCGTTGGCCTGGCGGCCTGGGGTACAACTGCAAGCATCCGAAGGTCCCGGCAAAGCATGAGTCGACAGGTAACAACGAAACAACTTGTTTATTTTAACATCGCAAAGAGTTGGCGGTCAGGTTTGACCGAAGTAGAGAGACGGGAGAGCACTTCACTCAACGGAAGAAATCGGAGCCCTCCCTGGCGTCCGGGGGCAGCTGTTTTTATACTCTCGCAGTTGAGGGCAAGAAGGAACCCCTCAAAAGACGAGCACGTGAATGTACAATGGGCTAATGGTGACGCACACTGTCGTAGCGATGCCGTAGCACCATGTCGTGGCGCTGCGCAAGATCTCGTAGCAACTGGTCGTGGCGCTGCGCAAGATCTCGTAGCAACTGGTCGTGGCGCTGCGCAGCACACTGTCGTGGCGCTGCGCAAGATCTCGTAGCAACTGGTCGTGGCGCTGCGCAGCACACTGTCGTGGCGCTGCCGGTCGGACACAATGACTGTAACGAGAAGATGGTCCCTGCTTTGGCTTCGCCTGTTTCGGGCACAATGACTGGAACGAGATCCCTGCTTTGGCATCGCCTGTTTCGGGCCCAATAACTGGAATGAGATCCCTGCTTTGGCATCGCCTGTTTCGGGCACAATGACTGGAACGAAATCCCTAGGCGGTCGCATCGCCGCAGACGCGCCTGGAAACACCTGGCGATGAGTGTTGCGGTGACGACGATCGGGCCAACATGTCCGCCGCCCCGCCGCCGTCGCGCCGGCAAAACCACGTGTCGCAGGCGAAACGCAACAACGTGTTGTGCTTTTGTAATCTTTATGAAATCGAAGGTGACGTGCTTGGAAGTGTACTAAACCAATTACTCAGCGTACCATTTCAGAGAAAAAGATTCTTGTACCATAGCCCAACGCGTCGCAGGCTTACAAGGCGACGCGGGCATTTCTAATATTCATGAAATTAACTGGCCTCATTGACCGATTGTAGGCGTGAAGTGATGGACAACCGCACGTATTCACACTGATAGTACCTTCTTCACTCCCTCTCCTAACGGCAACCTAACCTCCACAAAACCTGCAATATCTTCCGGCATCTCCTCGATGATTGCAACAGTAAATCACACAACGGCAGAATCTGCAGAAGCTACTACATCGGGCCCCGAGCTCCGATGATCAGTTATTATGGAACTTATCCGCCAAGTACATTGGCGCCCATGGAAACACCTCAACAGAAACCGCCCTACGCAGGCCAGGACAACGCTGAGATGGAGGCCCCCGTTACCCTTGCGGAACTACAGGCAGTGTTCGCACCTTAAGCCCATGTCCGCCCCCGGGAACCACTGTATTAAAGATCGGCTTCTCCAGAATGCGTACAACTCTTCACTGGCGACCCTCCTGCATCACATCAATGCCGTATGGGAATCGGGATCTTTGCCGTTGTCGTGGAAGCATGCCAGAATTGTAATTATCCCTGAACTGGACAAACCACTGCATTTAGACAATCTGCGCCCCATCTCCCTCACATCATGTCTGGGGATAGTCATGGAACACATTATTCTTCAAAGGCTTATTGCACACTTGGACAAGCATAGCTGTCTACCACAGACCATCTTTGGCTTCCACCCACAGCTATTCGCGCAAGCCATTATGCTTCAACTGTATCACCAAACAATTGAACCTAATCAAGAGCCCCAACTGGACACACGGGCCATCCTCGGTTTGTACCTTGCAAAAGCTTTCGACAACGTCAAACACAATAGACGAGAGCGGCACCGCCGAGCGGCGCTGTATAGCGCTGGCATGAGAGCGCCACATGCGGGGGAAAATTCAACTAGCGGGTGTACATCTCTCCCATCTCTCGTTCACACCGCCTTGATTGCCTCTTGCACTGCGCGTGTTTGGGCACGCTTCGTACCGCGCGCGGTGTGTACCTACGTGTGTGTGCGTGGACGTTTTATTCGAAGGACGGTGTACACGCTTCTATTTGCCTTTAAGAAGATTGATACGCTGACGATTATTTTCATGCTGCAATGCGGCAAAAGGGCAGCGTCTGCTTAGCCATGTAAGTGACATTGAGCAGGTAATTGGAAACGATAACGGGTATGTGCCGCCGGAAAAATCGTCGGCACATACCATGCGTGTTAGCTAATGTCATTTTTGGTTTCCAACAAAATGTCTGCTACAAATCCGGGCTGTCTCTGTTGGCGACAACGGAATTCCATCAACACTGTGCAGAAATAAACAAAATATATTTCGCATAGCACAAGTACGACATGCGTACACAACTTTAACTAGTACGTCCCCTGCAATATAGAATAGAGGCAGCAATGTAAGTAGCTTGATCATTTTTTAACAGTGATCAAGAGACGGAAGTTGAAAGTATTAGTAATCATTTCTGCTTCAGCAATGCCGGCGCGACCAAGACGCAGGCTTGTATCGTGCAGTAACTCTATCGATCGGTGCAGTGGTGATGCAGGAATGAACTCCGGCCATGTTCAATACATCGTGCACATATTCAATTTCTCGGCACACGTAGACTTCGACCACTGCCACCGCATGCAACAGAAGTGGTTTCCATTCTTGGGCAGCGCACACACGAACGAAACACGAGACAGAAGACAGGACAAGCGCTGGTCGAACAACTGAAAGTGTTTATTTGAATAAGAGGTTTGTATGCTCAGTAATCATGAAATTCATGTGGATTACATGTAAAAACAGTCATATACTGACGAGTGATCAATGAACGAGATCGCTTTGTTTGCCAGTTGTTTACTTAGTTCGGCGCACCCCAGTAATCCATGGCTGTCGTTTGCTTTTTTCGTACCATTTTCTTGTGAATCGGCAAAATTTCACTGGTCACATCAACCCTTTCGTGTTTACAGTGCTCTCAGGACAGTTAACAACACAATAATAATTTCCAGTCATCCGAAGAGGCGCCGTCGCAAACAAGAGACGTTTCGCGGGAAGCGCCAACTAAGCGCGGCCGCAACCTTGAAGGGAAGCGGCGGAAACCCGCGGGAGGTGAAATCGTTCCGTCGGGGGAGAAACGAGCGCTGGCGTCTAAAATGAAACTTGGCGTGCGGAGGTCTATTGGAAGCGCTGTCACATTTGCACGTCGGCCGCAACACATACCGCTATATTCAAATATCGTAAAACCATTCAAACCATCGGGGAGCTCAAATCGGACGCCACGTCACTAGGGAGTAAGGGCACACTGCACGGGTCAGTACTCTCGCCCATGCTCTTCAACATCGCCCTCGTCGCACTCCCGGAACGTCTCTCTCCACTTTCCACCCAACGTCGTCAATGTAAAGCTGGCTGAGTTGGGGCTCAATAATACTCTGGACGAACTCTTCGAGGCTGAGCGCCTAGCTCATTGCGAATGCCTTTCCCACACCGCGACAGTACGCCAAGTCCTCAGTAAGCTGAGCATCCCTTACCTCACGCAGACTGGAGTCAAACTCCCATACCGCTGGATATCCGCGACATTTTCCTGATTCCCCCTCTCCCGAAGAATGTGCGCCCCGACTACAATACAGCACGTCGCACGGCAAGGATTCAGCGACTTGGCAATAGCTATGAGGGTGCTTCGCGCGTGGATTATGCCGACGCCATGGACTACCCGACTCACTCGGCCATGACACTTGCCGTGGTCACGGGCTTGAATCTGGATATCACAATAACCAGCTAAATACGCAGAATTCATCCTGGAGAAGGCGAAGAGGCTTCTATAGCTCTCGCCTACGCATATACTGCATCCTGCATCATCACTGATTCCAAGATGGCCCTACGTAACTATACCAGAGGACTCATCTCGTCCCAAGCATTCTCACGGGCACACATCCGTCCCGTCGCCGCAGCAGCATCCACCTGATCTGGGCCCCGAGCCACGCAGGTTTTACCGTAAACGAAGCCGCGCACGACGCCGTCCGAGCAAACGTCCACCGGGCACGTCAGGCCTCTTCGGGCCAGCAGTTTTCCGGACGGATTCACAATCCGCAAGGCCTTAATCACGTGGCCGTAGCCTTCTAGCGCAGCCACGCGCGAGCGTATCATCACCTATGGCGAGATCCTCACGTACTATGGTAAAGCCCGCCTCAAATACCCCTCTCCCTATTAGTCTCTCAACAAACATCAATTGACCACTTGGCGGCTTTCACAGACCTTTCCTACGCCGTCCCTGTATCATCACATTTACCCTGATGCCTTCACACCGAGCTGCGAAACATGCCACGCGCAACGCGCAAATGTCGATCATATTATCTGGGCATGCCCCGCAGCACCGCACGCCATCAAACAAAGCACCAACTCTGCATTCAGAATCACCACACTCGAGCAGTAGCAGGCCATGCTGCTCAGCGAATGCCCAGAGGCTCAAATCTGGGTAGTCCGGCTGGCCGACAACGCCGCCATGACTCAAAGTCTTGCCGCCGCATGAGGAAGGGAGGCTGCGATAACGCTAATCTCCCGGCCCCCCGCATTCCTTTGCCCCAGCAAGGACTTTGAATAAAGTTCTTTTCTCACCCTCTTCTTTCTTTTCTTCCCGTTCGTTCCCCTGTGTAGGGTAGCAAGCCGGACGTGCGTCTGGTTGACCTCCCTGCCTTTGATTCCTTCTTTTCTTCCTCCTCCTCCTCCTACTTCTTCGAATAAATATGTGCAAACGATTTGGGCGCTTGTTAAGCTATTTCTGCCGTCAACTGGGCGGGCTATTTCGCTTAGTCATCCTTGGTTTGAGCAGCGCAGAGAAGACGAGGGACAGAAAATCGGCGGATTCCGTGCACTGTGGGAATCGGTGTAAGCGAAGCTTTGTATGCTTATCTTATTTTGTTGTAGCGCAAACTGAACCACAAGGACAACAGAAAGGCACATCTGACACACACTGCGCTGTGTGTGTCAGATGTGCCTTTCTGTACTTGTCGTTCAGCTTGCGCTACAACAAAACATATCCCGTATACCAACAAGCCCCTATAGCTATCCTTTGTATGCTGTTTGATTTGATTGACGATAATTAGCGATGATGTTGGCGGCGAATCCGTAATTTTTTCAGCGTTTAGTCCAGTACGAGAGTGGTGAGTTGATGTTAAACGTTACCTTGCGTGTATCACTGCTGTTTGTCTGCGTAGTCCGCAGAACATATAGGGAGACGTGCTTGCTTGAGGCACTGTTGTGCGCCATTGTTCATAATTTCTGAAAGAGACAGCCGTGGTCATTATTAACATGGAACATCGCATCGTGGCAGAAAGGTTAAACTTTGATTGAATCGTGGGGCTGTGCGTAATTCAATTATCATACAATTGTATGTGTATACATTGATTCGCAGTCTGCACCACGCTCCTGTTCGGCGCGACGCTTCTTTCGGGCCTGGGCGTCCTCGACGCTGAGTGCACGCTTTGGAGCCATTTTGCTGGCGCGTGTTTACGTGCTCCTTCTGTATACATGACCAGCACGCTGTTGAGACGCCAGCTCCAAGCGCTTCCTTCAGGCTATGTACGATTGCAATGCTTATACTAGCGCAGCCCAGCACCTGCATTTTTGTCGCATAGGAAAGCAAGCACAGCACGGTCCTGCACACAAACTGTGAAACGCTGCCGCGGCGGTGCCGGCCGGGTTGCGCGGAGGCGAGCGCTAGCTGGTCGTGTAGCAAGAAACCCGGCGGCGCGTGCCAGCAAGATCACAGCAGCAGCGCCCGGAAAGTCGGGAGAAGAGGCTTGACGGCTTCGCTTTGAAAAGGGGATACTCATCGCGTCACTTGCAAATGACATTTGTAGCCTTAAAGGCTGCAATGTGTTTCTTTTTTCATTCCTCATTACGGGCAATAATGGACAACTCGTGCGTTAGAAGATTAGTGTAGATTGCAGCGACAAGTTTTGTGATATTGAGATAGGTGCAGCAGCAATTAATTGGGTGTAAACGCTACGTATATTACACGAACAGGCAACGACGAAAGAAAGAAAAATCCGAGGACACCTAAGCCCTTGTCGTGGGTTGTGAATGCGCAAGCAATAATTTAAGTAATTGAAGAAATCGATTTTCCATTACTTTGATTGTCGTACAAATACAATTGCAAATGTTGTAAGAGTCATTGCTTATTTCACTTCATTTTTTGTTTCATCACTGTATTAACCCAATCCTGCAATAGCCCTCCTATGGGGCTGAAGTATGTACAAATAAAAAAGAAATATTGGATGCGCCTTAGCTCAGCTAACCTTGGATATGCAAAGCGAAAGCTTGGTTTAGCCTGGTTAAGCCTCGGTTTCACTTGGTTAACCTTTGATTTAGGTGCAATTATTATACTTAGGCATACAATCATCGTCAGGTATGACGGCTGTGCCTTAGGTCGGTGTCTAGACATGACTGTGATTAGGCTTGGGCAGATTAACGCCTCCTCAGTGTTTTTCAGGGCCATGCAATCGCTCGCTCCCTAATGGGAGCCGTTGGGCAGCGAGCGATTGCGCTGGCACTGGCGTCAGTGAGTTGCCGCGGTGCGACGCCACCCAGATGGGACGACTGCTTGCGTCACTCGTGCGTCTGAGCGCGCGCCGCTGCCGTTCCGGAGGAGAAGCGATAGACGCTCCGTTAAGGTCTTTACGCTCCGTCCCTGCGTCTGCCAGAATATCACGCGTCTGTCAGTCTTCCTCCGACTTCCGCCATGAGGCGCCACCCAGATGGTACTCTGCCCCACGACCGTAAAGCAGGCGCGAACGCTAGCCGACAGGGGAGAGTAGGAAAGGGCGATAGGAGAGGATAGTGAACGGTTGGATCGGTCGCATCTGGCTGGCATCGAAAAAGAAATTTGCAGTTCCGCCGGAAAGGCGAAGCACTGATTGCGGTAGCAAATTAGTAGATAGCTGCACGAAGTAAGGATAGTATTTTTATCGGCAGTATAAATTTGTAAACATTCACGAACTAAATTAACGATGATAAAGTATGTAAGCGTCACTCAACGAGGCCGTAGAAAGAAACACACAGAAACAGCGCTGTCTTTGTGTGTCTGCTTCTTTTTACGTCCTTGTTCAGTCGCGCTTACACATTCTATCATGAATTCAAACCAACTAGCCCGTCAACGTGTTTTAACTAAATTAACCAGTATGGTGCCACGCGCGCACAGGTAAATATGAACACACATCGCTCGATGACAACGGAAACTCGCTGTGGAAATTCTACAGTGAAGAATCGCGGCAGCAGCCGCGAGCAAATTGATCTTCATTCATGTCTCGCTTCAGCGCTAACGAAACGTCGAAAACACAGGGTGCACGAAGCTACCGGCACTACGCGCACTCAGCAAACATCGCAGACCGCTTTGAAGATTAGGCCTGCATGGGCGCGCACTTTAGCCACGTCGCACATCGCTTTCAATACACACGAGCGCCGGAAACGCGTACCTACGGCGTCCACCACAGCGTCTGTATACTACGGGGTCCGCGATTGGCGTGGACAACGCCTTAGTAGACGCCGCGGTTCTCTCCACTCTGTACGGAGCGGCGGGCGAGGAAGACAACGAGGCACCGTAGCAGCCACCGGAGAAGAATGCCCTTCCTCTCTCGCCTCACCCCCTGCTCAACACCACCTAGAAAAGAGAAGGCCTGAGCGCTCGGCGAGTGACGTCACGGAGAAGAGGCCGGCGGCGTGCTCGGGGATACGGGTTGAATGAAGGGATCGCGTCCTTATGGGAAACGTTAACCAGAGCGCAGTTATTGTTTTTTTAAGCATAGTTGAGCAGATGGCCCGCAGAGAACAGAGGGTGTTCCAAGATTATTTTATTTATGCAAAACTATTTATGCGCTGCATTACTAAATAGCCCGTCCATAAAAAATGAGATGGTTCAACCTTAGAATTGAGAACGAATTTCGGGTAAATGATGACAGGGAGCATGGCCTGTATTAAAAGTCAAAGTGCTGCCCTCTTCTTCAGAGTAGCTTACTTGCTTTGATTTATCGTCGGTGGCAAAGAGTTTGCCGTTCATGCGACCACAGAAGTTCTTCAACAAAATCTTAGCACTGCACCAAAACACATCATCATCATCATCATCATCATCATCATCATCATCATCCTGGTTACGCCCACTGCAGGGCACAGGCCTCTCCCATACTTCTCCAACTACCCCGGTCATATGCTAATTGTGGCCATGTTGTCCCTGCAAACGTCTTAATATCATCCGCCCACCTAACTTTCTGCCGCCCCCTGCTACGCTTCGCTTCCCTTGGGATCCAGTCCGTAACCCTTAATGACCATCGTTTATCTTCCCTCCTCATTACATGTCCTGCCCATGCCTATTTCTTTTTCTTACTGTCAACTAAGATGTGATTACCTCACGTTTGTTCCCTTACCCAATCTGCTCTTTTCCTATCCCTTAACGTTACACCCATCATTCTCCTTTCCATAGCTCGTTGCGTCGTCCACAATTTAAGTATAGCTCTTTTCGTAAGTCTCCAGGTTTCTGCCCCGTACATGAGTACGCTTTTCTCTTGAGGGATAATGGCAACCCGCTGTTCATGATCTGAGAATGCCTGCCAAACGCACCCCAGCCCATTCTTATTCTTCTGATTATTTCAGTCTCATGATCCCGATCCGTGGTCACTACCTGCCCTAAGTAGATGTATTCCCTTACCATTTCCAGTGCCTCGCTACCTATCGTAAACTGTTGTTCTCTTCCGAGACTGTTAAACACTACTTTAGTTTTCTGCAGATTAATTTTTAGACTCACTCTTCTGCTTTGCCTCTCCAGGTCAGTGAGCATGCATTGCAATTGGTCCCCTGAGTTACTAAGCAAGGCAATATCATCAGCTAATCGCAAGTTACTAAGGTATTCTCCATTACATCTTATCCCCAATTCTTCCCAATCCAGGTTTCTGAATACCTCCTGTAAACACGCTGTGAATAGCATAGGAGAGATCGTACCTCGCTGCCTGACGCCTTTCTTTATTGGGATGTTGTTGCTTTCTTTACGGAGGACGACGGGGGCTGTGGAGCCGCTATAGATATCTTTCGGTATTTTTACATACGGCTCGTCTACATCCTGATTCCGTAATGCCTCCATGACAGCTGAGTTTTAGAGTGAATCAAACGCTTTTTAGTAATCAATGAAAGCTATATATAAGGGTTGGTCATATACCGCACATTTCTCTATCACCAGATTGATAGTGTGGGTATGGTCTATTGTTGAGTAGCCATTACGAAATCCTGCGTGGTCCTTTGGTTGACAGAAGTCTAAGGTGTTCCTGATTCTATTTGCGATTACCTTACTAAATACTTTGGAAGCAACGAACAGTAAGCTGATCGGTCTATAATTTTTCAAGTATTTGGCGTCCCCTTTCTTATTTATTAGGATTATGTTGGCGTTCTTGCCAAGATTCTGGTGCGCTCGAGGTCATGAGGCATTGCGAATACCGGGTGGCCAGTTTTTCTAGAACAATCTGGCCACCATCCTTCATCAAATCTGCTGTTTCCTGATCCTCCCCAGCTGCCTTCCCCTTTTGCATAGCTCCCAATGCTTTCTTTACTTCTTCCGGCGTTACTTGTGGGATGTGAAAATCCTCTAGACTATTCTCTCTACCATTATCGTCGTTGGTGCCACTGGTATTGTATAAATTTCTATAAAACTCCTCAGCCACTCGAACTATCTCATCCATATTAGTAATGACACTGCCGGCTTTGTCTCTTAACGCATACATCTGTTTCTTGCCTATTCCTCGTTTCTTCTTCACTGCTTTTAGGCTTCCTCCATTCCTGAGAGCATGTTCAATCCATATTATACTTCCTTATGTCAGCTATCTTACCCTTGTTGATTAACTTGGATAGTTCTGCCAGTTCTATTCTAGCTGTAGGGTTAGAGCCTTTCATGCATTGGCGTTTCTTAATCAGATCTTTCGTCTCCTGCGATAGCTTGCTGGTATCCTCTCTAATGAAGTTACCACCGACTTCTACTGCACACTCCTTAATGATGCCCATAATATTGTCATTCATTTCTTCAACACTAAGGTCCTCTTCCTGAGTTGAAGCCGAACATCTGTTCTGTAGCTTGATCCGGAATTCCTCTATTTTCCCTCTTACCGCTAACTCATTGATCGGCTTCTTATGTGCCAGTTTGTTCCGTTCCCTCCTCAAGTCTAGTTTGATTCGACCTCTTACAATCCTATGGTCACTGCAGCGCACCTTGACGAGCACGTCCACATCTTGTATGATGCCAGGGTTAGCGTTGAGTATGAAGCCTATTTCATTTCTAGTCTCGCAATTTGGGCTCCTCCACGTCCACTTTCGGCTATCTCGCTTGCGGAAGACGGTATTCATTATCCGCATATTATTCTGTTCTGCAAACTCTACTAATAACTCTCCCCTGCTATTCCTAGAACCTATGCCATATTGCCCCACTGACTTGTCTCCAGCCTGCTTCTTGCCTACCCTGGCATTGAAGTCGCCCATCGGTATAGTGTATTTTGTTTTGACTTTACTCATCGCTGATTCCACGTCTTCATAGAAGCCTTCGACTTCCTGATCATCATTACTGGATGTAGGGGCGTATGCCTGCACGACCTTCAATTTGTACCTCTTATTAGGTTTCACAACAAGACCTGCCACCCTCTCGTTAATGCTATAGAATTCCTGTATGTTACCAGCAGGGGCGTAGCCCGGGGGGGAGGGCTTATGGGGCTTCAGCCCCCCCCCCCTCCGAAATTTTTTCGTGCTGTCCATGCACCGCCGACCAATGCAACCCCGGCGCCGGAAATCATTCTGAATTTTGTCTATAATCTCGGGTTCCACGCTCGAAAACACATTTCACCGCGAACAATTCAAAGTCAGGCTGGATCTCGCGGCAACGCCCATGCACCGGGAGTCACATAACGCAAAGCAGCCCCATCCGAGCACAGAGAGAGAGAGGAAAGGGGAAAGGCAGGGAGGTTAACCAGAGAGAAAGATCCGGTTGGCTACCCTACACTGGGGAGAGAGGGGAGGGGGAGGTAAAGTGGTAACAAAGTAGAGATAAGGAAAGGAAGGAGCCTAGACACACAGTCACCATCGGTCACTGGCACCGAATACTGTCATCGCACAGCACAGTGACACTTGCCACACTATCAACATTTGTTCAGGCTACAGCCGCCTGTCCAATCCTGTCGCCCTCAAAAACCGCAACAGCGCCCTCGTCGCCCTCTGCTGCGATGGCTTGTGATGGCGGTATTGTAAAATAAGTTCCTCTGTGAGAGGTCTTTGGTCAAAGCGCGCTATCGCGGTTGCGAGTGATTGTCTCTGTAAATTATATCGAGGACAGTCACAAAGAAGGTGTTGAAAAGTCTCCTCGTTACCACAGTCCTCACACGTGGCGTCGTCGGCCCATCCAATTCGGTAAGCGAAAGACTTGGTGAAAGCCACCCCTAGCCATAGCGAGCACAAAGTTTCAAGGGGGTTTTGATGGCGAACGGGCTCGTCGCGGCGTCTCGCGGAGGCCGCGGTATCTACGGAGCGCATGAATTTCAATTCCAAAACTTTATGGGTATAAAGTTCTCATAAACTTTTCATGTGAAAGGTGCATTGAAAATGATGTTGTGCTTTAGATTTTCAACTGCGGAACTTTGTGGGTTTAATGTTGCTATAAATATTTGACGCCAAAGGTGCATTGAATTTTCTAAAGTTTTACATCGGAACTTACAACGAGACAAGCCAAGTTAACAAAATATCAGACAAGTTGACAAAGCACGCAGCGAGGTCCGATGAGACGAAGCGTTGTGGTGGTTCAGTTGTGCCGTCATGTCACATGAAAAAATATCAACATTTTTTTTTTCACCTACACCAAAGCATCCATGTCAAGACACTAAAGCCAGCCAAGGTAACTACGTTCTTATTTATTTTTTCTACTTTGACTTTTATTCGCGAGGAAAAAGTGAGCCTCTTCAATTTTTTGTTCGCACTACCCTACCCGCGGGCTGCCAGAGCCAGCCAAAGCGCATGCGTTTTTCTCGTGTTGCCCAGACCACCGCGCGGCGAACTTCGGTGCGCGTTCGGTTTTCTCTGGCCGAGTCGATTTTCGCCTGGCAGAGTTTTGGACGCTTTCTGGCTAGGAGACGAGAAAAAGAAACAATGGCCACTCGCCGCCATCACTGCGGGGACTCGACGGATTGCACCGCGTTCGCTTGAGCACAACCTCTCCGGAAACCCTTGTCTCGCCAGTATAGGATACCGAGAAGTATGCGTATGGTTCTCGGTGGACCAAGTGTCTCACATTTTCTCCGATATTCCGTCGGTAGCCACATCAGATGCCCAAAGTAGGCATTCGATTGTGGCTAACATAGTACTTTCCTTTGGTTTTTTTTTATTTCAGTGCCCCGGCCACACAAAAAACAAACAGACATTGTTGCGGCGCAGCGAATTGTCGTATGGTGAAAGTTCGATTTTGTTACTTCTTTTGCGGAAAGTAATGACCCACGGGACGCTCCAGTTGCCGGATATCCTTATTATATTATTGCATTGGCAATTATATGGACAATCCAGGCGCACTCCTACCGTTGCTGTCGCCCTCATGTTTCGTATAAAGTCCACGGGCGATAACATCGTGACCGCGCGCCGCATGCTGTATGTGAGAATGAAAGCGTAGGGAGGGGGGGGGGAGACTGGAATGGGTGAGCCGACGATGGTGGCTCAGTATTTTGTGCGCAAAGGAGAAAAGCGGGGAGCATGCGCACCGCCTTCTGTCGCGCGCGATACATCGGGGGCAGTGGATGGAATGGGGATGGGATCTAGATTCTGTGAATCCGTGATTGCGCAGCACGTTTGTTTGCCTTGTTTTATGCATTATATACAGTGACTTTTTTAGATACGTAGCTTTATTGGAAAATTATACGTATATTTAAACATCTTGTTGCGAGGTCTTGTGTATACTTGCCGTGAGCTTTGTTTCCAGTGACACTTTTTTGCCCTTTTTGAAGCTGTATCTTCGCGTTTGTGTGTTTCATTGTATCTTCGCATTTCTAATGTACGAGGGCGTTTCAATTGAATGTGAGCCAACCTTCCCCCCCCCCCCTGCGCAATAATGGTTCTGTTCATTATCAGCGAGGCATGCGTGTTGCCCCGAGGCATCTCTCATTTACAAAAGTGACACGCAGGTGTGAGTATAAGTGTTTTTTGATGCTTTCATACGCTGGGTTGAACGTGGTTGTGTGACGTTATGGACGCTCAAGACGTTCAGCAGCATGGTGCCGTGAGGTTTTTAACAGCTGAAGGTTGTTCCCAAAAAGAAATTTGTCCCCATATGGCTACCGTGTACGTTGAACATTGTATTTCATTGGCCAATGAGCAAACGGTTCAAAGAAGGATGTGAAAGTTGCAAAGACGATCCAAGCCCGGGCCAAAGTCATCGTGCAATCACCTCTAACAAAATTGAAAAGGTTGATGAGCTGATGAGACAAGAACGGAGGATAAGCATCGACGAACAGGCAGAGCGCGTGAACATCAGTCATGTTTTTGTTCACGCCATAATTCATGAGCATCTCGGTTATCGGCTCTTTTGTGCGCAATGGAAGCTAAAGATTTTGAACCACCGCCAGAAGACGGAGAAGTTCAGTGCTGCCTTGACTCATCTGATCCGGTATCACAGTGAGGGTGACGACTTCTCGTCTTCAATTGTGATCGGGGACGAACCAAGGTACCACTACTATGAGCCTGAAACACGACGGCAAAGCTCACAGTGGAAACATTCCAATTCACCACCCCCAAAGAAAGGAAAGGCCGTCATTTCCGCCGGAAAGATGTTGACTTTTTTTTCGATCATCAGGGGCCATTACTGATAGAATTTGCTAAATCTTGAGAGACTATCAATTGTTTCCGATATTCTGAAATGCCGGGTTGGCCGTGTGTCGCAATCAAGAACAAACGACGTGGAAAATTGACGAATGGGGTCATCTTGTTCTACAACAATTCCCGTCGCCACGTCTTGATGTCGTTAACACAAAATTGGCAATGTTCAAGTGGGAAACGCTGCAACATCCGCCATACAGCTCAGGCCTGTCGCCTTGCGACATCCACATTTTGAGGCAACTGAAAAAAGCAGCTCAAGGGAACCAGATTAGTGTCGGACGATGACGTGAAAGAGTCAATTGCAGACTTTTGGAAGCAGGAACCCAAGGAGCTTAATGAGACGGGAATCACTCGACTCGTTAGTCAATGGGACAAATGTCTAAATGCTCATGAAGACTACTCTTAAATAAAGTACCCCGTTTGTCATATATTCGCATTGGCTCACTTTCATTTGACTATACTCCTCGTAAATTTTTACAGAGTTCGTGCTTTTTATACGTGCTCTCTGTTGCGACTATAATTTCGGTGCAATTACTGACGATACACGACCGGTGACAGCTGCTCCTGCGTAATACATTGGAACAAATGACAGCGCCATTGAGAGTTTTTATTGGCCATCGCATATGTAAAAGAATGTCAACAAGGATCTTGAATGACAAAGTTTCATTAACATATTTGTCCTGAACTTGTTCGTTTCATGGCCTTGATATTTTTCATATTAGCGGCATGCACTGCTTTGCTGGTTTCGAGCTGATATAGCTATAGAGTTCGTGTGATATTTTCTTTACTTATAAATTGACAAAATACATAAGAAGCATTGATATCAATTATTTTTGGCACAATTTTTGGCACATGCAAGTATATCCTTTTATGAAAAACTACATATTTTACTTGTTATGACAGTGCGCAGCGTTCAAGAATTCGTTTGCAGCATTTTTGATAATGGCGATGCAGTTATTATTCATGTATTTGATCTCTAGACGAATTCTTTAAGAGGAAGCATTAGCTCGGGCCCAACTCCGACGCGGCCTATTCAAATACATGCAAAACTCAGAAACGCGTTTCTGGGATAACCCCTTGATCAGTCTTAATGAAATTTGTTGCATTTGAGAGACAAAGTTGACTTGTAGTGTTTGTTGGAAGTGGAATATCGATTTAGGGCCTGAACGTTGTTTAGAATATTTTGAAAAATTCGAAAGTTCGAAATAACATAGAAGCACGACGTTTACAAACTAATAGCTCTGCATCAAGAACATATATCGCGGTTCTGTAAACGGCATCTTTTATAACAGTCAAAGCGGAGAAATTTGGTTTGTCAATTTGTATCTTACGTGAATTGATTACGTTGTGTACAAGGGTTCTCCAAAGTTGTATTTCATAATACTAAATTTTTTTGACATTCATGTGCAACATAGCAATTTTGTCCGCTGTAGATGTACTATTAGATGCAGTTTACAGAATTGATATCAGTTTTTCATTGTTGAGTTACAGAGTTTTAAACTTGATAGTGTCGTTTTCTGAAAATTTGCTATTTTGGTCAATTTTAATAAAGCATTGACAGCCTAAATCAAAAATTCGAAACCAACACTCGCTAGAACGTAAGTTTTTCTTTAAAATGCAACAACCCTAGTCAAATTTGGGACAGTGGTTGCCCAGAAAAACGAATTCTCCTTCTACATGTATTCAGATAGGAGCACCCGAGCTAAAGCTTTCTCTTAAGCAGGAGGCCGAGTTGCAACGTGGGCCCACCCCCCGAACGAAATTTCTGGCTACGCCACTGGTTACCAGCTATATCCTCATTAATCAGGAATCCGACTCCTAGTTCTGGTCTCTCCGCTAAGCCCCGGTAGCACAGGACGTGCCCGCTCTTTAGCATTGTATATGCTTCTTTTGTCCTCCTAACTTCACTATTATATCCCATTTACTGCCCGCTAATTCCTCCAATAGCACTGCTAGACTCGCCTCACTAGATAACGTTCTACCGTTAAACGTTGCCAGATTCAGATTCCAATGGCGGCCTGTCCGGACCCAGATATTCTTAGCACCCTCTGATGCGTCACAGGTCTGACCGCCGCCGTGGTCAGTTGCTTCGCAGCTGGTGGGGACTGAGGGCCGGGGTTTGATTGTTGTATTCATATGGGAGGTTGTGGCCAAGTACTGCACCAAGGTGGCCAAACCTGCTTTGGTGAGGCAGTGTATTACCGGTTCTGGTCACCGGGATCAGATCGCACTCCAGGCCTGCTGATGCAATTTTATCAACACGCTGATTTTTTTATCCGGTGGAAAATTGCGTGGCACCGGGATTCGAACCACGGTCCTCTTGCATGCGAGGCGGATGCTCTATCTCTACGCCACCGCTGCGCCAAAACACATATTTCATGACAACTTCACTGGTGGGTCCTTCACATTCGGGACAGATGTATTTATTCCAGTCTAGATTAGGCTCCAAACGAATGATTTCGCTTTCGAGGCACTAATGCATACAGTACCGCAGTCCACATATTTACAACACCTCAAATGGGTTTAGCAACGGAGATACAAAACATTCGTGCAACTATTTACAAAGAAACAGCTGCCTTATTCCGCAGGATTCCAGCTTTTCTCTTGTTTGCCTTAGCATTGGCACCCAATATTCTGTCATTGATCTTGCGGAAACATGAACGCATGATTTTTCGGCCCGATTTGTAATTGCTCCAGCAGTTGGGCACGCAGCACTTGTTAGGCATATTCTGCCATGAACGTAATCCACATTCCGCGGCAATGAAGGCTTGCCGGACACACCAAGGTCGATCCAAATAGGTCGCGAAGCTTCGGGCGAAAAGCTGTTCAGTACAGATTGTCACCGACATCAGCAAGGGGGGTTATGGGAGCAGCGATTGAAGCGCGACTAGGTTTGGAGGGAACAAACATTGGGAAAGAAAAAAGCGTTTTTTATTTCAAGCGAGACACAGATTCATTCAACGAAAATAATATTCCTGGTCAATTTTATATATTCGTGACGTGTTAAGAAAATACAAGTTTATTCAATTTTATTATTATTAATAAATGCATTTATTTTCGGTGCCCATCGTTACAGGGGGCGTTGGCGCCACAATCACTCGAAATGCAATACACGTCTTGAAATAGGCAGAAAGGCGCACTCGTAAAGTTCACCTGTTGAAACACGCCCCCCTCACAGTTTGTGCTTTCTTGCTTGTCGAAGTTTAAGTTTGTTGACGCGGGTAGCTTCATCGCTTCTTAATCTGTTCAGTAAAAAGTAGCGAGTTACGACCGCCATATACGATATCGCCAGTTACGTGTAGTTGTTTTCGTGCGACTGCGCCAGCCGACGAGCTTGGCGTCCGACGACAGGATCAGCACTCTGCACCTAAAGCTTTCGTCGGCCTCCAAAGAAAGTATGTTCTGTGCAGGGGTGCGATTTCGACAACCGTACAGCTGGCTTTTCCTGCATCGCTTTCCGCGCTGAAAGCTCGAAACGCCCATCAAGTCGAATGGCGGGGCATTTGAATGTATAGCTCCAAAAGCAGGCCAACAAAACAAATTTCGCGCCGTCGGAAACAAAACGACGTCACTTCTGCTTTTAACGGACATGGCGTCGCATTATTTTTTTTTTCCGCCGGAAGTGTTCCCACCACATACAGATGGCGGTAAGCCCCATGAACCGCCGATGGACCGCCATGTTTTGAACGTATGGGCTCCTATGGAAGCTTCGCTACCAGGTATATTTACCTTGGACACACCACCGCAATCACAGCACAAGCGCAGAGACTACATGCACGGTTCACGTCCAGAAAAAAAAAAGTGCGCTCGGAAGCATGTCGCAGCATGCCAGGGCTTTTCTAACCTCGAAGCTATCCAAGGAGCGGCAGGGTTCCCGGAACTAATCGAATTGTTATCGCTGTCGTCGCCCACTCGGGCTTCCACGTCTCATTTTCAACACAGGTGCGTCGCTCGTAGCTTCGTAGCACGCGCCACGGAACTTCTACAGCCCCGTTTACATGAATGCGACAGTGGCGCATCGCATTTTCAAGCGCATTTGGGAAAGGCGATGCGACGCCGTTTATATGTAGCGCATTAATTCTCGCGAAAACGTAGCGCCACATGGTGTCGTATAAGCCGACTTCCGGTGTAACTGATTTCCGGTAGTGGGCCGAGTGCACGTTGGTGGCTGAGTGCCGAGAAACAGGCAGTGTTAGTTTAGCGTACGCAGCTTATAGCGTACGCTAAGCAGTGCACGTTTTTTACAGCTTTAGTTGGCCAGCGAGATCTTCGGATCTGAGAGGCCATATGCCGTCGTTGCGGCTATTTCCCGACTGTAGCGATAGGTAGCGCTGACATCTCGAATGTTTCTTTCGTTAGGCTTCGACTCGTTCGAAACGAGAAGCAATCTCTGAAAACATCACAAGGTTATCCATAATACTTTGTTGTCGAAGCGGACTGAGACTAAGTGAACGCCGTTTACACGATTATTTGCTGCGAACGAAGTGCATTTTACAAAAGCAACGCCAAATTCAATTCGAAGCGGGCAGCCGGGACCGCCGCCATGTTGGTGGCTAATTCCTTCCCGTCATTCCTAATGCGACGATCCTGCGTTTACATGCTCCGCGAGAGTCGACTCGCGCCCGTAAATCTACCCTCGCCTGGCGCATTAATGCGATGCACCTTCCTAGCGCATTACTGCTATTTACATGAATGTGATGCGCTAGAAATGCGATGCGATGCGACTCTGTCGCATTCATGTAAACGTGGCTTATGTGGGCCTGTTTTGCATGACGTAGCTCATGGAGAGAGGGTATAGCCAGAAGTCCTTATAAGTTCTCTAGAGGGTGTTGCCTTGCCTCGCGCGCCACAGGAGAGGGCACGCGAGGTTGAACCGTGTTCGTCGGCTCACCCTCACACGCTTTCACTCATACGGAACCTCACGGCGACGGCGACGGCATAAATGCGCCTGGAGTGTCCATATAATTGCTATTGCACTAAACAATAGAAGAGGCGCTGGGTAGACACGCATCGTTCGATAGTGAGACGCCTGCTGTGTCACAGGGAAAGCGCAAGTGCTATACATGCAAGGAGACGCCGCAAACATGCGCAGCGTCGGAGCACAAACTGACAGGGCGCGAACGTGGTCGCTACATTGATCTCGACGGTGCGACGCCTGTAGCCTTCCGGACCCACTCCAGCTCGCCGGGCGATCTCCGCGGGGTGGTCAGACGCCGCTCCCGCTCCCGCGCAATGCGCAGAGAAGACGGCCCAGCCTTGCTCTCATCCATGGCGAAGCTCGCACTGACTATGCGAGCGCGGCGCTCCTAGTCAGGGGCGCGGCGAGTCATGTGCTCAGGCGGTGGCTAGCGCTCGCGGCAACACAGGGCGGCGCCGGAGCTCGGCGCGGCGAGTCATGCGATGCGTTGCCAAAGTTACGGCGCAGCTGCGGTCAAATGAAAGTCAAATTCGCGGCGACGGCGAGGTTAGTAAAGCTTTCGTCTTCAAAAATACAATGTCCAGTTAGACACCGCAAAGCGGTCCTTCGAGTTATGAACTCCTCGCGGGCAACCGAGTTGAGACGCTTACCGAGGCGAAGTTATTAAGCCCAGACCACACGTACGCTTGCGGACGCGCGCAAGCTCGCGTTCACGCGCCCACGCATGCGCACACGGTGCAGCATGGCTCGTACGCGTCGATACGCGGCGTGATCTCGGGAAACAGCTCCTCTCTGTTATCGCGCGCTTGGGTTGCCTCGCGTCGGCGCGCCTGGCTACGCAGCTACGGCGCGGAGCGTTCAACTCTCAGTGAAGCAGATTTATATCGTGCACGAAAGTGGTTCTTCCTTCCTTTTTGCACTGATCTAACAGATATAAAAATATAACAATTACGTTTATAAATATCGAAGCATCTTGAAACGCTGTCAGTAACAAAGTACGAAGCAGCGCCTGCCGAGGCGTCTGTGAATGAGCCCAGTGAGCGCGCGCTGTCGCGCGTCTTTGTGGATGCAAGCCACCATTACTCGCGAGGCGCGGCAGGCGCTAGGCGCGCGGACGCGAGCTAGCGCGCGTCCGCAAGCGTACGTGTGGTCTCGGCTTTACGCAGGCGAGAGCTTGCGCGTACAAGGAACGCGCGGATAACACAAGTTGCCGAGAGTAAGGGTGATGTGTCGTCACAGCGGTGCCCTCTCCCCTCACGCAACACACACATCACGTGCGACGCTGCGTAAGCTACGCAAGTAGTGCGGTCTCCAAATTTTATCACTGCGCGCGTTCCATCTATGCTTCGCAGGGTGCCAGCGGCGTTTGCTCGTGCGAGCATGCACGTGAGGCTGCCGCGACGGGATGCAGATAGAAAAAGAACGAAAAGCAAATTGATATAAAACAACGTGTCAGCAGCCGAATGAGCGCACGGTTTGTCTGCTTCTAAGGGTAAATTCTTCTTTTCATTTAGAATTGACCTTATATAAAGAACATTTTCACAAAAATCGGTCAAATGACAACGAACTGTTTCAAAGTGCGAACGCAGCCACTGCAAAAAGTATCTCTAGCCTCCACAGCGTTGCACCTGATGTATGAAACGGTGTAAAGGAGGTGTTTCGCCCGCTCTGTTCCGTTGAGGCGCGCTCGTGCCATCGCGTCGCAGCCAATGGGAACTCCGTGTATGCGCACTTGTGTCGTGACGTCGCAGCCAATGACAATGGGAGCTTAGGTACCGTTTCGCTGCTACAGACGACAGACGCGAGGCTTCTTCGCTCACTGGGCCATTTGACGCTATCGCATCGAAAAAGCAGGATGATATACAATGCGCTCATGAGATAACGCATACTTTAAAGAAAGTGAATAGTTGATAGGGCTTGTAAGTTGTTTTCTCGGCACCAGATAAACTGGGAAGAATAGACTGCACTTTTTCGCGAAATTCTAAGCGTGGTAAAAAACGCCATTTGTATACGAGGTGTTTTAGAGTTGTAGTTTATTCATTGCCCTTGTGGTGTGTTCGAGTTTTACTTGTTAAAGTGGTTAGTGTTTTAACATCCTGCAGATTTCATTTGATTCACACTTTACCTGTCTGAAGGATGAGCAGCGTGAGAAGACGGCTAGAACACATTGATAACAATGTGTTTTGTGTTTTCGATCTGCTTCGAAATACCTGCAGCCGCCAAAATGCTCCAAAAAACATGCGCTATCTGTAATAGTCCTCTGGGCACTCTCAACTACGGATAACTGACAAAAGGTTTGTATAAGCACGCGGAGGGTTATCCAGAGCAAGTGTCCCGTTTTTGCATGCACAGTTGCACTGGTGTGCTGTTGTGTTGGTAGAACATATCTGCTTCACTTTCTTTTTCAATCTCTGTCACTTATTTCTCCTCATCGCATCGCAGCGGCTTCGGCTGTTAACCACGCCCTGGCGTGACCAGGAATGCGACTTCAAGAAGGACGCCAGTGCCTTGGCGCCCAGTCCACCTCCGGTCAGCGTCTAGGCGGCGCGCGCAGCGGCTGGGTCGAATGCAGCGAAAGGGAGACTCGGGATTCTCGTCAACTCTGCTTCCCCCGGGGAATCGTGACAAGCCGAGTGCCGATGTCCTCTTGGCCCCGTGCGCTTGTATTTATGTACACGTACTCAGCGTATACTCAACGTCCAGCAAGCTTCGGGGGCTTCGCTGCGGTTCCGATGCGGTGTACACCATTATCTATGTGCCTGCATTATACCACTTGCCACCTAACTCGAGGAAAAAAAAAACATTACACGTGTCTCACTGCTCTATCACAGCAGGACAAAGCGGGGAGATAATGGACAAGATAAAGCTGTTGTTAATGTTGAACCACGTTTGCTTACAGCTTGGCAGACAGCACTTGACAAAGAAAAATTGGGTCAAAGCCCTTGAAACCACTTTCCCTATACGTGTGCGATGGAATCATAGTGTTTCACGGTGGGAAACAGTGTCCCAAAAAGAGAAGAACACTACGACTGACTGGAGGGCTGTAGCCGCGTATTGGCTGTTATTATATTTTCCTTATGATTTTTCACGGCAGGCGTTACAAAAAACGAAAAAGATTGAAATAAAACCAGGAGCGTTTCGTGGACCACAGGTCTGGGCCGACTATGGTTAAAACGCGTGCGTTATAGTTAGCATCCCTCTTAGTGTCATATGCTGTACTTTCGAAGGAACCTACTCTGCCCTCCTTCAGCTATATATACATAAATAAACGGCTGGGCAGTGCCGCACAAGGCTACCATGAAGCAACGTCATGTCGGTGTGCAGTTGTAAGCATTATGGTTTAATACTCAACATTACTAAAGGGAAATGTGTTGCTAACCTGCGTATTTCGGCAATGCATCCTTTCATCCATTATGAAAATGATGTGCCGTACACATATTCGCCTAAGCTTCGCACTTTTGACTTTTTACAACCGCCTGGCCTGCTATGTTAGTCTCATTTGCAATCGTACAGAGATAGAGAGACAGATGGGAGGAAGGAAAGACATAAAGGTTAACTAGACTACGTCCAGTTTGCTACCCTACACGCGGGGAGGGAGATGGGGGAGTGATAAAGAGAGAGAGAGATTGTAAATTCTTACTGTGCTTATGACCTATCTAATTCAGGCTCTAATTTCTACGATCCTACTGCTTTTGTAAAATCAAAAGAAATAACTATTTAACATATCGAATATGTTACTGCCCAAATGTAATCCATACCTAGTGGCGCGCATATTTAAGGTTCTCGAACCTCTGTTATTGACGCACAAGAAATGTATGAAGCTGCAGTGTGCTCTATGAAGACAGCCGTGCTAAATTGTGGAAAAAAAAAAAAGATCGATGTACTAGCCATGACTTTTCTCGATGGTTGAACGATTGTAGCGCCAGATTTCGCTCTGTGGTTCTCTGAGTACGGGTGCGCAAGGGCCGTGTTTTCCTTTTTGCGTCCTTCTTATTTCGGTTTCACGATGCCCTTGTTGCATTAGCAACGGTGACCAGCTAACACGCAAGCAAACATGCATGCACGCGTGCACATTGAGCATGAAAACGGAGGCGCTTCTGTCATTGCCCCGAGCTTCGCGACATCGGCGTCGGGCATTGCGCAGCGTTTCTCATTTCCGACCGCGTGCGTGAGCGCTGGCGGCGACAGGGCAACATACAGCACAGCATCATCTCGCCGCGCAAAGTATATGTATGTTGAATGAATGCTGCCTCGCTTGTGCGTTTGCGGGTCCCGCCATAAACCGCGTGCAAACTCGTATGCATACCTGGAGCGTCGATGACGCACCATTTTTTGACACCGTTAAGTGTGATTGAATGAATGTGAGTGCTCGTTAACACTAGGAGTCACAGTTGACGTGCGCACGAGTGGTGTCGTCCTCGGACATCGTGTTAGAAGCACTCGGTTTCCTTGGCGACAGAATGGACGAAAGTATGAAAAGCCATGCTTTATATAAGTGCAATATGTTGAGTACAAATATCCTTTGTGACGGGTAAACTGTGCGTGTACTGCAGTGCTGCACAGTGGCACGCACTTATATATTTAATAACGATAATGAAGACGCTATGGCGGATCCGCCGTGGGGCACCAGTGACCATGGTGTTCTATACTTCTGACCGTGTGGCAGCGGGTTCGATCTCGGACGTGTTCCTATGCGGAGACGGAAGGCAGAGACGCTCGTGTAGCGAGCTTTCTGCTCAAATCTACTCGAGAGTCTCTCGCAGCCCCTCTGTTGCGTTTGTACGTCCGAGCTTTCATTTTGCGGCTTTCTTCGCAATTAAGGTTTCTGTGCACAGAAGGAACTATCACTCTCAGATAAACTATTCAAACAGTCCAGCGGGGCGTAATGTTTGTCTTAAGCTTGAAATAGCTGCCACATTCGGCTTTGTTTTATTAGGCTACGGCAGTGAGAAAGTACGCTGCTAGTTCCTTTATAAAGGCACAGCTTCGCTTCAAGTTTGTTAGAGCTAAAAGTGATTGATCGCTTACTGCAATTCACTACTGCGTCACGCGCCACCGATGACATTCTACACGTCCAACACAGTGCTGCTAATTCTCTGTCAGACTCTTTTATTCTATGTGTTCTTTTTTGATTAACGAGAAAACTAGCAAAGAGCAGGTGTGACTGCAAGCATACGCTTCAGCATGCTTTCACGAATTTGTATCGATGCCCTTCTGCTGCGCGAAGGTGGACACTTCCTTTTCTGCCTTTCTCCCGTGACAGTGGCCAGCACGGGCAGACACTCGGCATGTCTCGTTATCGAAACAGCCAAGGATTCCTTTTTTCTCTTATTTTATCTGTCGGACAAGGCCACCAGATGCGTGTTTGTTCATATTAGGTGGCAGCGGAAGAATGTCTTAGATGTAGACACATATTTCATGTAGTGTAGGTACGCGTGAAGCTGTATTTTCGTATAAGGTGCCATGTTTCTGGAGAACTAACGTCATATTTGAACATTATTTTTTACTCTTTTCTAGTCAGTGTGTCAAATGACTTGGCACGCCCAACTGAAGCACGTACGATGTCATTTACCGTGTGATGTCAATTATACGGGTGTCATGTGTCGGTGTCATCTATTTTCCTTTCATTTTGTATGTATGAAACTTGAACGTAAACTGGAAACTGCCTACATGCGTGCATGAATGGCGGTTTCGTTTTGTAATGTGTAGTATTCCTAATACTTAATGTACGCGCTTATTAAGCCAAACACGGACTAGAAGTGTCGCTTACCACAGCCAACGTTTTGGTTCACATACAGGAGGTAGCCGAATGTTGTTGCTCGCTACAAACATCGGGGACATCGAAACCGATGTGCTAGTTGCAACGGTTTCATAGCGGTGGGAAAATGTACACATGACTTGGCGTATTTCGTTGAGACACTTCGTCGGTTGTTTATATCAAAACAGAAAATGAAAGAGATAAAAAAAAGGAAAGGAGAAAGTCCTCTAGGAGCGGACCGCGATTATCATGTGTTTCGTTACGCGATAACTATACCTGGAGGCGTATAGCGACGTATACGCGCACGAAAGGCAGGAAGGCAGACACACACACAGCGCTGGTACGGAGTACATTCGTAGTTACCACCGTTAAAGGATTCGGGTGCGTCACACGACACACAAAATTGCAGCAGATCACGTCAGACGCGTTCAGACCCATCATTCGCACAGCGGTACAAATGCGAAACTCAGTACGTATGACACCACCACGAGCCCCTGTTTGAGACATCAGGTGCTGCGCTGTGCAAGCTTGAGATCTCGAGTCCTTTAGCAGTGGGCGCGTTCGCTCTTTACCATACTTGGATGTCTTACGGGGAAGCTGTTAGCCTCTTGTTGGTCGGGATTTTCATGTCAGTAAGAAAAAAAATTGAACCGAAAAAAAGAAATGCATATCTGCCTGACTTTGCAGACTCCCGGAGAGCAGCGTGAATACGATGAGCGTCGAAGAGTGCAAAATCGTAATGCTCAACAATGGTGCCATGCTAAGACTAGGCAGAACAATAAAAAAATTTCATATCGAAATCGAAATGCGTAATCGACTAATGAACAAAAATTCAATGATTAAGTTATAACTAATTACCTTATAGCGCATAGTGCAATTCACAAATTGTAGCCTGGGAGTTCGCAAGGTAGACCCAACTGAAACAAATTATTATGATGACACCAGTTTCGAAATATTAATTCCCGAACTTTACAAAAGAACACATACATAAAACAGCGTTTCTATTTTTAAAGAGTAAGTGGAACGAAGTGAATCTTTACAGCAAGTTTGATGGCACATATGTCGAACGTTATGTCATCCACAAAATGCTTTTTTAGTAATTATGCCTTGCAGTCTCGCGAGCGACAATTTGTAAATTGCAGTATGTGACGTAAGGTAACTAGTTCAAAGTTTAATTAGTAGATTTTTTGTTGATTCGTAGCTTATGCCCTTCGGGTTCTCGTGCAAATAATGTCCGCCTCTTCGATTAGACCAGCTCAAGGACTAGTATCGGGCTATCTGCCACAGGGGATTTTTTAAACATTACTTAAAATCTTCGCAGAAGGAGCTGATATATGTTTGTGTGGTCATCCTTACGGTCGGCTCAGCAGCCATGTCTCATTTTTTGTTTGGGGTTGCGGTACTTGGTTGCGTTTAAAATCCAAATTGCACGGCCCCCGTTTAGAAAAAGGGACTCATGATTTCGTCCTATCATCGTGTATGGTGAAGCATAGAATCAACCATCGTCACGCTGGAATAGGGGTAATAACATTTCGTCGGTACGACGTACTGGTTATTGCTTGTCTGTTGGTTTATGCCAGAAAGCATATAACGCGTTTCATTGGTTCCTTTCGCTCAGTGTAAACTCGCAGTTTGGTGTCGAACTTACCTTCGTTCATCACCAAAATAAACGCGTCTGGTTCTTCTGTCGTCACTATGTATTTGTTAATTATGCACGAGCCTTAGGTTGGTAAGACCGTTCTTCCTTCTCAACGCGTAGCTTAGCCGGAAATGATCCTATTTTCTCTGAACTTCAATAAAAGCTTGACCAAAATAGAACTCGTCTGTTCACCCTAGTTAGCAGCAGCAGGTCGATTTGTTTTTGGCGACTTTCACTTCTGCTACAGCCATCTCTTCTGCCGTCGCGAACGCTTTCTTGGCACTCGAGAGCGTGCCGCTGGCTCCTCCTGTTCCTCGTGACTGCGTTTGCCTTAGCCCAATATCGTATTGCCTTCTTTTCCCTGCTCTCCCGGCTTAGCAGTAAGAATAAGCCCGCGCTTGGTGCGAGGCCGCGGAAACAATGTTGTCTCTCATTACTTTTGAGGTGCAGACGGACCCTGAGTTTTGTTCGTCGTTATCTGCTCTCATCAGACAAAAGAGAGGAGCCTTATCACACTTCGCATGAGACATTTGACGCGGGAAAGAACTCTTTGAGGGTGCCACCTACCCGCCTCTCGTATCTCTCCCTCCTTTTTTTTTTGTTCTTCTTCAGGCGCCTCTCTCTCTCTCCCTCTCACCCTCAAGTCCATGACGTCCCTCATTCTCGCTTTCTCTTTCGCACGTCTGCTCGCCAATGCATCACTCGCCGCTTCACAGCTGGGCGGCACAGACTGAGCCCCGACTTGCCCTTGCGGTGCTGCTGGCGCCGTAAGCGCAGCGCAAATTCGAGGAGTTGACAGCGCATGCGCGGTCTGCGGGCTTGTAGCTATCCTCTCTACAGTCCTCGTCGGATACCTGCTCGGACCCGGGAAGTGAGTACCACTGAGCGCCGGTCTTTCTTTTCTCTTTCTGACACGTTCCAAATCCTTCCAGTGGAAACAGGAAGCGATACTTGACGCACTGGGCTAGTCGGCATTCCTTTGTGTGACAAGTGCGTCCAGCGTGAAGCAGTCACAAGAGGACGACATCAAACAGGGACAAGTGGTCGTTTCTTTCTGCAGGGTGTCGTGCTGTTGTTACTGTTTGACGTCTGCGCACTTTCAACATAAAGTAACAGAACGTTAAGTTTCCCGAGTTCTCCAGGAAACTTGTACTGTAACTTTCGTCAGCCGGCGACTCCGAAGTGACCGGCGGTCAGCTTAAATGTTGCTCAATTTTGAGAACTTTTTTAGCTTTTTTTGTTTTCTCAAGGCATAATAAATCGGCAAAGTGGCGGCAGGTATTCCGCACACGTCGCCATGACCAAATGCGCAATGACCTACCAGTTCCAATCTTTGGGCTTGAGAAACTGCAATGGCGAGGGCGAAGACGAAACACAACGCTAACCGATGTTGAATTCTGTATATTACGACCATTCTAATTGACACGCGAAACTAGGGAAACACAATCGAAAAACAAGATTCGACCACCGCCGATGTATTGGACGTTAAGGATATAGTAAAATCTGATGCAATTGAGCCTTTGTGGCGGTAGATAGCGTGATCTTACTTGACTCAGAAAATGAAGACATGTAGTGCTGTAACGCGTGGTAACCGTCTTACAGACCATTGGAACGTTCACTGTGGGACATTAAAGCGGGACAGGAAACATCAGAAGTAAGCAGGTAAACTACTGGTGACGTTCGTGTCTTGACAAGTACCATCGTTGTGTGTGCTTACCAAACCCTACCTTTCTGCTTTCGTTTTTTTTTGTCCATTCGGAAAGGCATAAGCTAGCGGCGCTTATTATAATGATGTGTGTCAAAGTCGGCATAAATCGCATCGGCGCTCGCACACACACACACACACGCGCACACACGCACACACACACACACACACACACACACACACACACACACACACACACACACACACACACACACACACACACACACACACACACACACACACGCACACACACACACACACACACACGCACGCACGCACGCACGCGCACGCACACACGCACGCACACGCACACACGCACGCGCACGCACGCACACACACACACACACACGCACACACACGCACACACACACACACAAAAAGAAACGCGCGCGCGCGCATATATGTAGATATACATATATATCGTTGGAAGTGTGGCCGACTTTCTACCGAAGCATTTTCACGCCGGCAGGCATCAGACATATTGCGATGAACACTAAGTAAATCATAATTTATTCAGTTTCAATTATTGATCTTTTGGACCATTACCTTAGCTATACGGAATTGTATTACGGAATTGTAGCGGAGCAGTATGACCAAATATCTGGAATGCTGAAGCTTACGCAGGTTTCATACGTTTGTTGCTGAAGTTTGCAACAAAATGCGTTGATGTTTCACGTACTTTGGCACATATACAAAGGCCTTGAGTGAAATTGATTCGGTCAGTGCCAATGCATTTCTCTGTAGGCTTGCGAACGCATTTGTCAAAACAAGGTTATACTCTTGCGGTAACTACAGAGTTTACATGGGGACCTTGAACACCGCCAGGCTTTAATTGGCTGCACTGGCTTTAAAGGAATGGCAATCTTATTTAGTTAATATGAAGTAACTTTCAGGCAATTAGTTACCACGCAAGCGCTTAAATATAGGGCGCTTTTCGTATACCGAGAAGAACGCGTCGCCAGGCGACCGGGCCCACCCGTCTTCGCCATCCACAGCGAGGTTTAAGGCGAACATTCAGAGGTGACATGGTGCTCTTAAATCATGGGCCACACACCACCCAAAACTGTTTGGCCCTTACCATTAAGAGAGCTTAAAAAGAAGAGCGTCTGTGGATGTTCTGAAAAACATCACGCGTTGTTGTACGATCAGGTCCGCGCCCACTACAAGTTTGGTCAGTTACTATAAGGTAATACGCGATTCACGTACGTTCTTATCTGAAGTAATTCGTTTGCAATAAAGATATCCTGCTGCTCTAACTTTGTTGTACACTTAGCGCCAGAATTTGGCTGATTGTCAATGTTCCGCGAGACCTGCAACTGGAATTCGGATATGGGCTCGATCTGATTTTGGAAACATTGCACTGCTTCATTTTGTTATAGAAATACAAAAAATGTTGAATAGTGAATATGTCTTACAACTTCTTATACGTGCTTAGGCTATAGAGATTTTGCAAGTTTGACTTCATATTTGTGGTTTGTAAGCTTGTTAGTGATGTGATTGCGTTAGTATATTTGTGTTAATTCATGTTGTGACCATACTTCGCTTATAAAGTTCTGTTTTTGTACAAATTTGTGCTTAAGAGTCGTGAAGTTATACGCATGTGGAATTGTAAATCTGTGAACTTCACATTGCCTCTGTGTTTATCTAATTGTCTATTGAACTGTATATGTGTGTCTATTGTTTGACTCTTTTGCTTGTTTCTTTTTCTTGCTTACTCTGTGAGAAGTTGTCGGCGTTATCTAAAAATGGCAACATTTTCTTTAATTCATATAATACAGAAATCGTTGTTATTACACAATCTCTGAAGTCCAGCGGTGGGAATGCTGCATTGTGAGAAAGAAACTACATTTTGTTTTTTCTCTACTGCACTGCTTGGAAAATTACTGGAAGTTCTCATTAAAATACCCGGCGTAGCGCTGCCTTGAACTTGACAGTCAGTCTTATTACCAGAGCGCGACTTTCCAACGACATGAGTTTTCACTTTGCCGCTATATTGATGCGTTTTGTGCAGTTACACATTATATAGTTTATCATAACTGCACCTTTGTGAGTCACCGCGATTCATGTATGCGTTTGTTATTGTGTATTGTCCCATGCGGCCGGGCTTTTGGTTCCTACAGAGCTGTCAATGGCAGTTTCAGGCCTACAAAACAGAATACAAAATTTTCATCAAATAACACAAGTGGGTGAAGATTGAACAAAATGGAATTTAAGGATTCCCAGCTAACGCTGACAGCCGATAAAACAAGATATATTGGGGTGGTGAAAAGAGGCACCCCATCGCTCGACAATTCGATAAGATAGTCAGTAATGGCAACTTTGCACATCCAGTCCGGCATCTGTGAATGGCAGGTTATTTATGACCGTACAAGAGTAACATTTTTGTTCACAGAGTTCGGTTTACGATACCACCAGAGGGAAAATTGGCGCTGTTGCTGCTGCGCCGGGATATGGAGCTTCGGATTGGAATGTTCCTCTCAAAGCCAGGAACCTTGGAGGTCTCGTGTGGTTAACAGGCATTCCGTCTATAACAATACCTAATTATTGAATAACGTAGTGTGTAAAATGAAGTTTCTTCTTTATTGGTATATAAAGTTCCTTTTATAAAACAATAAAAACTTGTACAATTATACAACGCGTGAACGGTACCGGCTAGTCCCTAAAGCGGAAGAAAGACTACAAGGTCTACGCTCAATATGCTTAAGTTTCAATAATCTGACTTTGTTTTCGACGCTTACTTGTTGTGTTAATTGTGAGTCAACAATAAGAAAGGCGTGTTCCGGGTAAAGAAATACTTCTTCTGATGATTTCATTCTAAGAAAGCTTTACTTGTTCGGAAATGTCCTAAGCGAAACCATTTAGAGACGAGCACCGCACTTCCAGGCATTTCCATGGTGGCACAGCGTCCATTAGGGAACTCACATAGAAGGTGACGCCAGATGTTGGTCAAAGCAATATCGCAAGAAATTCGACGCAATTATTCCCCAGATGAAGGGAGGGTCGTTAGTCAGTGGTGACACTAGATGCGCTCTAAAGGACGCCGGTATAGTCGCTGATAAATGTCACCGATTGGAATAAATACGTAGCCTTTTATGGTTTCTGCCGTCATATATCTGACCAGCAGCAACCGAATCTACAACACATGGATCCCCTATTACGAATGCGCAGCTTGTAGCGGCGACTTGCATGCCCCGAAAGAGCGTTCGCTCTTCGTATACTTACAAGGGTGTTGGATTTCCTTTGCTGCGAATTGTCGTGACTTGTGATGTGTCTTGCCATTTCGCTCAAGTTTGACGAATATGTGTTGGAGCGTGTGTCCATATACTTATGTACATATGACAACATTTCTTTTCTTTTTTTTAATTTCACCCGTACTTGTTAGTCGAACGTGCAGCTGACACCGTTCGTGATTTTGTCCTCTGTTAGATGTCTAGGCTGTGGAGTGTTCATTTTTTTGTTCGAGACAATGTGAACGTCAGTAGCTGCACGTGGTCAGAAGCTGCATGGTCAGTAGCTGCACATTCGCGCGTTTATTGTTCCGTGCTGACCAGGCTGGATGTTGTGGCGCAAGTTTCAGTGACCAATAAAGGAACAGCGGTAAACTTGAGACGTGTATATCTCAGCAAATATTCTCCCTCTTTTTTCGCTCTCCACACACGCACACACAGACACACAAAATATATGTCGACTTGACTTAAAAAACAGTTGTTTTTCAGAAGCGCATCAGCTTCTCAAATATATAAACGAGGACAAAAGAAACAAAGGGGCGCGGTTTTTGTTAATAACGACCATATAAAGCCAGCAGGCAATGAAACAAAGGAAAGCATAGGGGTGAATAGCTGTGGTGAAACTAAAACCTAGAAAATAATGAAAAAAAGGGAATAAAAGTGGACGAAGGAATATATAACTTCTCGCTGGTGGGGACCAAACCTAAAACATTCGAATTTGTCTTTTCATTTTTTTTTCATGCATGCATTCCGACAACTGGTCATTCTTGTTGACCAAACCATTCTCCATGCAACTTTATCTTTTAACCTGACCAGTCGTGATCCAGGGTCGACCATGGTCAATCATGATGACCTTCGTCGGCCGCCGTGACGTCGTCCTACACAAAGCTTTTGAAGAGCGATCAGAAGCCACGGATCGCCAATTTGTTTCATTTCAATGCGAGTCAAACCAGTATTTGTCGTTTACCCCGTCTATTTCGCAGAGCAGCCACTAACAAACAGCGAGTAAAAAAAGGTTGGCTTGTACAGTCATCGTACATGACTTCTAGCCTAATTAAATTAAACAATGTGTGCCCCGGAAGAAGGTGCGTAGAACTACATTTAACCATGACACCACTGCACCTCTCGAGAAGCGCTGCTTTGCATCAAAGGCCAGGCTCCCCTTACTTATCGGGTATCCCCGTTTGTTCTCTGATCCACACCGCTCTCTCATTGTCTCTTAACGTTATGCCTAACATTATTCGTTCCATCGCTCTTTGCGCGGTTCTTAACTTGTTTTCGACTTCTTTGTCAGGCTCCAAGTTTCGGCCCCATATGTGAGCACCGGTAGAATGCACTGATTGTGCACCTTTCTTTTTAATGATAATGGTAAGCTTCCAGTCAGGATCTGACAATTTCCGCCGAATTCGCTCCAACCCATTTTATTCTTCTGTGAATTTCCTTCTCATGACAAGGGTCCCCTAGCTGTGAGTGATTGATAGATAAGCGTACTCCTTCGCAGACTCTAGAGGCTGACTGGCGATCCTGAACTCTTGTTCCTTTGCCAGCCTATTGACCATTATCTATGTCTTCTGCATATTAATCTTTAACCCCACTCTTCCACTGTCTCTGTTAAGATCATCAATCATTTGTTGTAACTCGTCCCCAGTGTTGCTGAACAGGACAATCTCATCTGGAAATCGAAGGTTGCTGAGTTATTCGCCGTTGATCCTTACTCCTAAGCCTTCTCAGTTTAATAGCTTGAATGCTTCTAAGCACGCAGTGAATAGCATTGGAGAGATTGTGTCTCCTTGACTGACCCCTTTCTTTATAGGTATCTTCCTACTTTTCTTGGGGCGAATTAAGGTAGCTGTGGAATCTCTGTATATACTTTCCAAGATACTTACGTAAGCGTCCTGTACTCCTTGCTTACGTAATACCTCTATGACTGCTGGTATGTCCATTGAATCAAATGCATTCTCGTAATCTATGAGAGCCCTATAGAGAGGCTGATTGTACTCTGCGGATTTGTCAGTTACCTAATTGATGACATGGATGTGATCTATTGTATAGCATCCCTTCCTGAAACCTGCCTGTTCCTTTAGTTGACTAAAGTTCAGTGTTGCAGTTATTCTATTGGAGATTGTCTGGGTGAATATTTTATATATTGGAAGTAAGCTAATGGGCCTATAATTTTTCAATTCTTTAACGTTTCCCTTTTTGTGCATGAGTATAATGTTGGCATTCTTCCAGTTCTCTGGGACCCTTGACGTCGATAGACAGTTCATATAAAGGGCCGCCAGTTTTTCAAGCATTATGTCTACACCACCTTTGATTAAATCGACTGGTAGTCCATCTTCTCCTGCCGCTTTCCCCCGTTTCATGTCTTGCAATGCCCTTCTCACTCCATCGCTAGCTATAGAAGGAGCCTCTGTAACGTAGAATAGAATTCTTCTGCTGCGTTTACTATATCTTCGAGATTGCTGATGATATTACCCTGCTTATCTTTCAGTGCATACATCTTGGTTTGTCCTATGCCAAGTTTTTTTCTCACTGATTCAGGCTGCGTTCACTTTTTACAGCTTCTTCAGTCTTTCTCACGCTATAGTTTCGAATATTACTTTTCTCCTTGTTGATCAGTTTTGACAGTTCCGCGAATTCTATCTTATCTCTTGAGTTTGACACTTTCATTCTTTGGCGTTTCTTTATTGGGTCCTTTGTTACTTGGGAGAGCTTCCCTACTGGTTGCTTTGGTACCTTGCCTCCCACTTCAGTTGCTGCTTCTGAAGCCAGCTTAGTTACGGTTTCATTCATTGCCTCTATGTCATCTTCATCTCTATGTTTTAAGATGCATATTTGTTTGCAAGTGCTATCCTGAATTCGTCTGCTTTTACCCTTACTGCGTCTAGGTTGGCCTGTTTCTTATTGAGCAATTTTACTCTTTCTCTCTTAAAATTGAGGTGAATCCTAGCCCTCACTAACCAGTGATCACTGCACCTTTACTCTACCTAACACTTCTACATCCTTCGCTATGCTGGAATCGGCAAGAAGTATGAAATCAATTTCATTTCTTGTTCACCATTAGGGCTTTTCCAGGTCCAATATTTGTTCCAACGCTTCCTGAACAAGGTGTTCATTATACGCATCTTATTCCTTACCGCGAATTCTACCAACATCTCTCCCCAAGTGTTCCTAGATGCTTCCTCTAACATAACTTTGTCCATTGTATGTCCCCTTCCACTGCTCACTCTTCTGCTGCCACTTTAAATCTGAGATCTTGTAATAGCGCGAGGGTCCATTCAACTGCGGTCCCGTTCGGCTCGGTTTGGGTTGTTCTCAAAACGGATGGGTGGATGGATGCTATGAGCGTCTCCTTTGGAACGGGGCAGTGGGTTGCGCCACCAAGGTCTTGCTATTATACTGCCTAATGTCCTACCTAGGTTAAACAATAAAAAAGAGAAAAAAAAAACACTATGAACTACCCCACCCAAATTTTCTGATCCCCTATTTCGAAATGTGCGTTTGTACGTCTCCGTTTTTTGTCACTTCCCTACTTTTCTTCCACCAATCCTCTAATCGCCTCTTACTAGTGCCTATTGCGGACATGTTTACTTTTCCACTGCTCTCGCTGAACCCAAGTGCTTCAAGGAGGCCAGTGGCGCCTAAATCGACCGCTGGGTAGACGTCTTCACATTCTAATAAAACATGTTCCATAGTCTCCCTAGCTTTACCGCAGCATGCACATGCTCCTTCTTCCGTCTTATATCTCGCTTTATAGGTGCGTGTTCTAAGGCATCCCGATCTCGCTTCGAAAAGTAATGAGCTTCCCTTTGAGTTATCATAAGTTGTTTCTTTCCAGATTTCGTTTTTTCCTCTTAAGTAGTTACACATGGCAGGTTTCTCTTCCATTGCCGCCACCCATGAGATTATTTCAGCCTCTCTGATTTTCCGCTTGACCTTCTTTGTTGCTGTGTTGCCCACGCTACAGGACGCATACTTGCTGGTAAGCTTCATAGTTCTTTTCTTCCACTGTGAATCAATGTTTTTCCTGTACAGATACCTGAACACTATCCCAGCCCATTTACTTTCTTCCATATTCCTCAGCCGTTCTTCATACTCAATTTTACTGCGAGCTTCCCTCACTTCAAAACTAGTCCAACCCATATCACCCTGCACAGCTTCATTTGTAGTCTTCCCGTGAGCGCCCAATGCGAGGCGACCCACTGACCTCTGGTTCCCGTCGAGTCCTGACTGTACCCCTGATTTAAAGCAAACAACCGCATTTCCAAAAGTAAGTCCTGGAACCATCACACCTTTCCACATACCTCGGAGGACCTCGTACCTATTGTATCCCCATGTGCTTCTTTATGGCTGCCATTTCTCTTCCCCTTCACTGTTATTGTTTTTTCCTGTGTTTCCATATATCTATTGCCGTCGTTTATACATATACTAAGATATTTATATTCTGTTACCCGAGGTATTCCCTGGCCCTGTATCTCCACTCTCTGTTCACTGTTTCCATTGAATACCATAACACCTGATTTTCCAACACTAAATTTCAAACCTAAATTGTTGCCTACCTGCCCACACATATTAGCCAGACGTTGCAAATCACTTTGCTTGTTAGCTAGCAACACAATGTCGTCCGCATAAAATAAACCTGGGAGCTGCTGCTCTATTACTTTACCCGCCTGTTTGTATGAGAGATTAAACCCGATATTACTTGCTTCTAGCGCCCTCTCCATCCTTACCATGTACATCATAAACAGCAGTGGGGATAAAGGGAACCCAAGCCTCAGTCCTTTGTTGATATGAACTTTCTCCTCGCTCCTCATCCCTTCCCATTCAACGCAAACGGTATTTTATAGGTAAATCTCTCTCAAAAGCTGTAGAGAATCGTCACCTAAGCCTTCCCCTTCCAGAATATCTCACAAAATGTTGCGGTCTACGTTGTCACAGGCTCCTGTAATATCTAAAAAGGCCACATATGCTTAATACTTTTGATATTTCAATACACTGAGTGAGAACAAATAAGTTGTCATCTAAACGCCTACCTATTCTGAAGCCATTCTGAAATTCTCCCAAAATGCCATTACTCTCTGCCCATGCTTGAAGCTTTAATTTGATATCCTGCATTGCTACCCTATATATTACCGATGTAACGGTAAACGGTTTATAGGAGTGAATTCCATCTTTCTCCCCCTTACCTTTATAAATGAAATTCATTCTGCTTTGTCGCCGGCTGTCTGGTATTCGTCTATCTTTTAAAGTTTTTTCCACTGCTTTCACCAGAACTTCCTTACCTTTTGGTCCTAGTTCATTAATCAGCCTAACGGGAACCTCGTTCTTGCACTCGATCTTGCACTTGCTGCGCCCTCTTCGGATTTCTTAAGACGCACATAACCTGTGCCACTGGGTATGGACCCACTATGTATACCCGTATGTGCGTAGGGCCTCTAAGACCAAGCGCAGTTGATGTTCCTCTCCTTGAAATACGGCGGCATGCACAGTAACATCGTTCACATAATATTGAGCTAGAGTCACAGTTCACTTAAGAGGAAGCTTTAGCTCGGGCGCTCCAATCTAAAGACCTGTAATAGGAGAACTCGTTTTTCTCGGCAACCCCTGCAACAAATTTGGCGAGCTTTGTTGCATTTAAAGAAAAACTTAAAATCTATAGTGACTGTTAGTTTCGAATTGTTCATTTAGGTCGTCAATTTTTTGTTAAAAAGTGGCGAAAATCGGCAATTTTAATAACGAAACTATCAAGTACACAGCGCTGTAACTCGGCAATGAAAAATGATATCACAATGCTGAAAATTGCATATAATAGTACATCTAAAGCGGACAAAATCGATATGTTACACATGAGTCGTAAAAAATTTAGTAATATGAAAATACAGCTTTTGCAGAACCCTTGTACACAACGTAACGAATTCACGTAAGATATAAAATGACATATCATATTTGTTCGCTTTGAATGTTCGAATAGATGCCATTTATAGAACCGCGACATCTGTTCTTGATACAGAGCTATTAATTTATAAAGTTCGTGCTTCTATTTCTTCAAACTTTCGAATTGTTGAAAATCTCTTTGACAAAATGCAGGCCCTAAATGGCAATTACGCTTCCAGTAGTCACTAGAATTTAGCTTTCTCAAATGCAACAAATTTCATTAAAGTTGGTCCAGGGGTTATCTCAGAGAAACGTTTTTGCGTTTGACATGTATCTATAAGGCCGCGTCGGAGTTGGGCCCGAACTAAAGCTTCATCTTAAGATGCCCAAATAAAGTTCTGTCCATAAGACGCTAGAACGCATCTGGGGCGTCCGACAGGCGGAAAGGCAGGCGGTTGAATTGGTACAGCCCGACAGGGGTAACGAAGGCTGTCTTCTCTGAGTCTTTCGTGTTCATTGGCATAGCCAGACAGGAGACTTAGTGTCGTGCGATAACAAGCCCCCCTTCAGAGGCATCGCCGAGGTGCAGTGAGGGGTACACATATTCAAGTGGCGCTGTAATCCACGCTAGACCAAACTGTCCAGTCATTTTTTTTTTTCACGAGTGCTGCCGGTGACGAACGAGGGCTAGACGACTCGAAGATGGTGCCTCGGTCAAGCATATCGCGCTCATGTTCTTGTATTACTCAACGCTCGAACGGTGCCACACGGTGGAGTTGATGACTTGCGGGCCAACGACCTTCCGCGTCGACGCGGTGCTCGACCCATGTCGTACAGCCAATCTCGTCTGCCGATGGCGCAAGACAGGAAGCGTATGTCTGAAGCAATGCTTCTATACTTGTAGATTCCAGCTCAAGGTAGGAAATCTGGCCCCGAAGTTAAAATTTCCCCAAAGGTATGTTACTAGGAGGCGAGGTAACACGCGGCGTTTCCGCCGTCGATACAAGAGAAGCCACGACGGGAGCAACAAGATCTGAAGCTTGACCTATTGCCTTGCCTTTAACAAGTATAATTGGGTGCGCATTGGCATTCACCACAAAAAAAGTGTATCGTTCCCTTGTCACACGGAGCAGGCTCCGTGGTGATGCTGCCTCCTGAAATGTGGTGAGCACAAAACTATCTCAAAGAGAACGTCCGCTGTAAGGGCTTTCTCAAACTGGGCAGGCGCATGTGGACCAGCACATAGCAGAACTGCGGTGCAGGCCTCTCTCGCTTGCAACACGTATTGGTTGTTACTGCTGTGAACATTCCGTTGTTTAACGGCAGGTACGAGTGTAGAGAGGAAGGAGGTAGCACTCTTGAATCAAGTTAGGACAGCTGTTGCAGTACATGTAAATTAGCCTGGAACAGAGTCCTGGCAAGGTCTCAGGAACAGGCGTCTGGTGCGCATAGAAAAATTGACGGTAACTCCTAAGGAACTCGTAAGGATGCATAATGAATCCGTACCAACTATCTCAGCTTTCTGTCGTTCTACGCTCCTGCTTGCTTGCACAGCCGAGTACAACGGGCCAGATGGCCACAATAAAATCGATAGCAAGCAAAAAATAGCAGGCTCTCAGTAGAGGCTGGCTGGAGGAGCGGAAGCACGTCTTTGACTAATGAAGAGTTCAGGACGTTCAGAGATGTTCCTGTGTCTACGAGCGCCTTGACGTTCCGATCGAGCAGGGTAATGTAGACGAAAACGTGCGGTGCATGAGGGTTCTCCACAGCACACCAGAAAGGGTGACGCGAATGCAGTGTGACTGCTAGTGGTGGCGCAACTAGACGATCCTCAGAAAATGTAATGCTGGCAATATTTCTTTTATTAGAAAAAGGTAGGTAAGAGATAAGACAGAATGAGAAACAAGTAACAAAAATGAAATGCACTTCATACTCTCTGCAGATACCAGCACAGTGCAGGGTGTAGAAGTGTTAGGTAGGATAAACTACAGTTACCATAATTTAGTGATGCCTAGGATTTCTCTCAATTTGAAGAGAGAAAGTCTAAAATTAGTTGAGAATAAATAAGCTAACCAAGATGCAGTAAGGGTAAAACGGGATGAATTCAAGCTGGTGCTCGCAAACAAATATGCAGCTTTAGAAAGGGAAGATGAAGATAGCGTAGAGGTATTGATGAAACCGTAACTAGGCTGGTTTCAGAAGCAGCAACTGAACTGAATAAAGAAAAGACAAAGCAGGAAAGTGTTCAACTCAGGAGATCAGATATAATTCGCTGAACTGTCAAAACTGATTAACAAGGAGAAACAAATGCGAGGATTTTATATGGTTCCAGGGACCAACTCAATACAGTCTCGTAAATACGGCAGTCCACTTGTGCAAGCAATATGAGGTATTATTGTTATTATGCTTCTTGGAATGTGGCAAAATGAAGTATATCTTTATTTTTCTCTCGTCTATCGGACACGTGTGGGTCCGTCAGTGCTCCTGTTTCTTCCTCTATTCACAGAAATGAAAGGAAGCATATCTGTTCAGAACCCTTTGCTTGCACAGCACTTATGCCTGAAAATGTTATCGGATAGTTTGCCTTTTGTGCCGTGAGCATGCTTGTTCGCACTCATTAGTCCTAGTTGGCTCAGGTTTGATAACGGCATCGTCAACACAGGCAGCCAGCAATCTCCAATATACTCCAGAGTCCGATCGCACTAATGCGATAGTACGATATCACCAAAAAGTGGGTAACACACAAGATGATGTTATCTATCGACTCGGTATGCTCGGCGATGTCTGCACCTATTGCATGTGTTTTCTGAGCCTTGCACATTTTACGTACAGGGCCATAGTACTTTTAGATTGAAAAAGTATGAACATAATATCAACGTTGCTCGCTTCTCACGTGACAGAAATTATTTATTTATTTATGTTTATTATTGTGCGCGCAATAAAACGCACATTGAAAGTTTAAATCTTAGACTGATAGAATGTCTTTATTTGTTTTTTTAGGATAGCCTAAAAATAATTTTGTGGGCACAATATGAGAGGAGTGGTCGGAGCAACAACATCAGAGTGTCGCGTCAACCTTGGAACACCAGCGGTGCCTATAGCGTACTTCACATAACATTTCATTCTTTTCTTTGTTGCGTTGAACTGAAGACTGAACTACAGAACTGAAAAAAAGAGCGGTTGGATATTGGCAGGGTAGTAGCAAAATACCCGATTTCTTTTTTTTTTTTTCAGCGGTGAGCTTACTTGACTGAGCGTCCAATCATACAGTGATAACGCAGAAAAGGCTGTGGAACATATTTTATCAGAATTTTCCGATCTGCATTGAGGATGTAGTCGGGCTCAAGTAACAGGCCGGAAAAGACAGTGATATGGGAGCGTGATAGCCTTTATACGCCGGCATTGGTGGGTCGCAGACGACAAGTGTGACTCTAGGTGTAAGAAAGTAATACTTGGTTTATCAAGCGGATGTTCCTGAGGCTCACACTTTATGAAGCTTTGAGTCACTCTTAGAATAATAGGTGACGTCCGAGTCTACGCCCCAGCGACGACTTCCTCCAGGTAACACAGACTGATTTCGAATGCTTTTGCTGGCTTCATGCACCAGGCATTATTATTTTCTTTTTCAGTCAAGCCAAGTTAAGTGGTAAGATGCGCCAGCAGTGCTAGTATTACAGTGCTGGCACTCATTCTCGACACAATTCGTCGATGGCATTTTGTATTTCACAGAGACCATAGAACTCGGAGTACTAACTTGCAAACTCGCGCGCATACAGCAGCCCTAATGTGCGCCGCGATGCATTGAACAGCTTTGCCGCTCCGCTCGTTACCACGAAGGCGCTGGTTAGCGTGAAATTTTTTGACTTCGTGATACGCATAGCGCAAAGTGCAATAGCGTAAAAATATACGAACTGTAATCTTAAGCAATGAGTATGCGGTACTTAATAACAGCCGACTTAGGTACAGTAATCTCATATACTGCATCCTAAGTACCATGATTTTACCGCCATCTAAGACAGGTTGGCGGTCCAGTTGGTTTGAATCCATGATAGAATGTGTAAGCGCGACTGAACGAGGACGTAGAAAGACACAGAGACAGCGCTCTGTGTGATTGGACCACAGACCGCCAGGCCGTGCCACGACAGTTTGAGACAGGCTTTTGAGACAATTTCTTTCGCAATTAAAAAAAAAAAAACTAAAATTCCTACTTAAACCATGAACAGCATGCTGCATTCTATCCCTATAAGTCATGCTCATTTCCTTTCCATCAGCGTCTCGAAACACATTCTGGCCAATTGTCAGTCCCTTTAATAAAAATGAAGAAATAAGAACAAGAAAGATTAGAAGTGGCTTTAGCAAGGAAGCCTTCCGTAAGGCGCTTAAGTCCGTAATAGCTGGGTAAACATTGCAGTCGCTGTCCGTGGCGTGTGGACATAATTTAAGTAGAAAGAAGAAATCGACAGGAAAGAGCGCGATGGTGTGTTGGGTTGTTTGCTATATTCTGAAATCTCGCACCGCAAATGTAAACGGAGTTTATGCGCGCAATTTCCGGCAGTAAAATGAACAGCGAGTTACTGCTTCTTCTGTCCATTTGTTCTTCTTACTTGCCTTTTATATTAAACACTGACAGCTACGCACCCAACTAGCACAGCATCGCACTTTGGTAAGATTCCACTCACTGCGTGTAACAGTATCGGTGAACAAGACCGATTAATGCAAGTTCAGTTCGACCGAGCTATCTTTGGAAGATGCCGTACCAACAAGCCCCTATAGCTACCCTCATCAACTTCCAAAATACTTTTTTTTTTCTGAAATTGGAAAGTTGTCAAAACTTTCGTGTCGAGTAACAGCACTTCTAGTTTCGTTTTCATCATGTGTCGACCGCAGCGCTGGGTTCCTGGAGCGGCAGCAAGGCAAAACTGTTGCGCGGAAGTCACGTGGCCTTCGCCCAGCTGCGCGTCCGCCGGTCTGCCGTGTCTCGGCCGGTGATGGTCGTGGTGGCTTGTGAGGCGCCGGAAAGGTAGGAAAAATTGCTCCCGTCTCGGCTGGCCGGCTCCGCCCGCCGCTGCTCTCGGCTCAAAAATGACCGACGCCGACTACACGCCGGTGCCCACGTTCGAAAGCGGCGACGACCGCAAGGCTGGAGCACTCTTGAAGACGTGAGTGTTCTGCCGTGTTTTGTCTTTCTGCTGGTGGGCCGTTAACCAAACTTGAGCTTGACAATGCTCATTGTACGACTCGGGAGTCGACCACATTATTTTGCCACGCTTGGCGAGTACGGATTTTCCTGCTTACCATGAAAGAGATTGTAATGGGGCTTAAGTGGCGCTTTGATGCTCTTACCTTTGGTGTTCTGCTGCAGAGCTTGATATTTCTTGGACAGGTACAGGACAGGTGGGGGTAAGCTGGGCACGACGGGCGGATGCGAAGTGCACGTTTTTTCGCAGCTCGTCAATGTCGCTTGGCAGCGCAAAAATGCAGACGCCCGTTTCTCAATAGTCGTAAGCGGTCGTCAGGGTATTTTGTACCGCGTGCTCCGTACCGCTCTTCTGTGTTTCTGTTGGCGGTAGCGAAACCTTCGATAAACAAGCTCAAGTGGACAGTGCGAAGTTTTGTGGGTATGCGCCACGAGGTTTCTGATAGCGGTTTCGGCTCGCGGGCTGACGCACTATTGTTGAGCTCGAAACACGTGCTTTTGTTCCGCTGTGATCGGAGTATTTTGGCGCCGAATGACGTAGCCTTCGCGTTCGAGGAACGCCCACCGCACATTTTCTCAACACGAACGTATGCGTCGAAATGCGCGGCGCAAAGCAGCTTCATGTTTCGCTGTGCGCATTGAAAAGCTTCGCTAAGCGGTTCACGCCCTCGGCAAATTGTACACGATGAGATGGGAAGCAGCGTCCGCGTTAAAGCTAACATCGAGGGGACTGCGCTTTTCCTTGCCGTGGCTTGACTTATCGCAAGCTTGAACTGTCATCGTTGAACAAAATTTGCGCCTGCTTTTTGTAGTTGAACGGACGTTTAATGCTGTTGTACGAGTAAGATCGAGCTTGACGGGCCTACTGAAGGCTAATTAGCGAGTGATTTCCATAAAACTTTGCAGAGCTCTCCTGAAGCAAAATAAATTTGGTTATTTTCTGCCGCAGCCGCCGTGTCGACTATACCTATTGTACCAGTGCTGCCCTGAGTAGGCCGAGTGACTTCGCTTCAAATAGCAATTAAACAGTTATCGCGGGAGTGCTTGGAGAAGGTCCTTATTTTTCCGCGTGCATTGTTCTTGCCGTCATTTCTAGCGATGTGCGTCGTGCTTCAGTCAGCTTAATTATACTACAGCGACCTTTTTCTCCGGCTCCGTTAGATTCTCAAGATAAGGTTCACACGTTTGTCTTTCCTTGAACGCTGGGGACTACGGCAGAGATGCGCTTTTGTGTGTGTGTGTGTGTGTGCGTGGCGCTACTTGAAGGCTGAACAGGTCTGCGTTAAATATTTGCAGACCCCACTGATAGTGCTCTCAGCGTGCTCGCATTGTAAAAGTGAGGCATTCGTTGACATTTCAGTAATAAAGTGCTAACTTGGGCCGGTTGGTAAACGTCCGAAAAAAAGAAATGACAGCGGAAAGACGTGCAGACTAAAAGCGATTAGTCTGTCTCGGTCTGCACGTCCCTTTCTTTGCGCTGGTACTCGTTTCTTCAGCACGTTCAGTACGCGTGAAAAAAAAAAAAAAATGTGGCGATTTAGCGGGAAGCTTAGCGGTAAGCGGCAAAAATCTAGCGGTAAAGAGAAATACGTCAGCGTTACGTCGCATCTCTGAGGTGCGAGACCCATGGTTTAAACCGGGTTCACTACTTTGCAAAGTGTTCAGGAACTCACGTGACACACGTCCTACCTCTTAGGGGCGAAGTGCAGCTGATGATGGTACGGAGAAGACCGTCAATCCCACTCTCTCTCTCTCTCTCTCTCTCTCTCTATATATATATATATATATATATATATATATATATATATATATATATATATATATATATAAACACACACCTCTGCCACATGACCGGCTTCCCATACTTCACATACTTTTTTTTTAATTCAACGTTCACGTTCCTAATGCTACCGCATTAAAAGTATCGAAGTGCTCGTGACAGGTCACGCCGCCGATCCCTGTGACAACACATGATGCGCATTCTTGGAAACAGTCATGCAGCGCGAAATTAGAGGATGCAGTTGTGGGCACATACGCAGCGCAAATGTTCCCATTGTTTTTCGCGGTGTACAAGTTTTGTTCCTCAAATATCACAATAACCAGGTCAAGCGAGAGGTAACCTGCAACATGCTTCGTGCTACGAAGAACAAGCGCTGTCCGGCTTCGCCATTTCTTGATGGGCGCCGGCGTGCGACACTTGCGGTCGTGCTTACGAGGCTTTGACGCTCTTGACAGCCTCGACATTGCTGTGTCCCTTACGATGCTACTCCTTGTGTCACCACCACGGCTGGCTGGATGCACGGTGTTGGCCTCTACGCCCGACCCTACAGTTAGGGGAAGTGTGACAACCTTGGTCTTCCCCCCATCGAGTATCTATCAGTTCCGGGTGGGGTGGCATCGATCACTGAGTGGCGACTGAGCTTGCCGGGACAAAGGTTCGCTCCAGGTTTTAATTCGAGATTCAGTGTGAAATACGCGGTATAATTGGGAGGCTGTATAAAACGGATCTTGAACAACGCTCGAGCTGCAGCATCCCACAGTACAACCCGTACTTCGTTGTCGAATAGTATTTTTTTTTTTTTTCTGCGCAACACCTCAGTGGAGGGCATTCTCGCTTTTCAGTCGACTAAAGGAATCGAATGTGGAGCTTGTTTATCAGAGCTCAGCCAGTGTGAAATTTCCTAACGTGAGACTTTACATTTATTGTAGGCTTGTTTCTCAAGCTGCGATTTACCAAGATAAGTGTATATGCGGCACGGGAAAAAAAAATGACGCGATGGAAGGAAGAAAATTGAGGCTTAACCAGGCGGGTATTCCGTCTTTTTGTGGCCACGGGTGCACTAAAATAAAGCAGCAGACGAATCTACTCGGTATATAGCCGAAGATGACCAGCTGTATGTCGAGCTGTTATCGCATTTTTGTTATGCGAACGACAATAAAGAACACCTCGGAAATGGGAAATATCGAAATTATTTCACGCGGTGTGTGGTGCGAGATAAATTTTGCAAAGGACGTTACACTAGTGACGGTCGCGTCGATTCCAGTAGCCAGGTTGCTGACCTGTGAAAGTCTGTCGGACCTCCTCGAAGAGGTGCGCGCGGCCGAACGATATCGGGGCGCTCACGTGCCCGTCGCTATTCGCGCTGCTCCGTTCCTCGACGGCAGCGGGGCAGTGCGCGCGCCTTTGAGCGTCATTCTTGTTCACAGCGGCGCCGCCTTTGTATGGGGTGCGCAGGGTTACACCGAGTCTTTGAGCACTGAGAAATCGGCGAATATTTGGCACGCGGTGTGGCTGACCGACTGCATACGGAGAAAAGACGAGGCTGCCCAAGTGCAGTTTAGTCTGTCCCTTTCCGTATAACTGCCCCGGTATACGGCAGGTGACTGTGTTCATAAGCAGCGCTGTTAGATTCGTGCCCTTGCCAAAGAGACCGTGTCGTCTTATGAGGGTGCGTGTATGTAAGAAACGAGATCCGGCTGTGGACGTATAAGACGTTTCAACTGTTTGCGTATTTGATATGTTGTTAGTACAGCCAATCAGTCTCTTCTTGATGTCATTTGATGTCATGGACACTACCTGTTGCTGTACATCAATACTGCCTTGTAGAGGGGGTCATGGGCCTAGTCAAGCTGTCGAGACAGCTTTTTAGCTCTTGACCCTTTCCAGGACCTATTATTTCTGGAAAAATAAAAATTGAATTGAAATTCTTCGACGTATGGTAGGCGTACGTTTTTTAAGCGATCGCTCCAGGCAGAACAATATAATGGCACGTGACCTTTCTGCAGTCCGTCAGAGCCTTCGCGCGGCCACTCCCGAGGCGTGTGGCGGGTTACGTCGCGCGATGCGCCGTTCTGTTCCGAAGGGCTTGCGCCACGTGACTCATCATAATCATCGTCGGGCGTTCGCTCCGACGATGATAATGCCAGCGCGAAAACTGCACGTAGGAATCCTTGAGACGTTAAATGGTTCTTTCTGAGCAACCGATGTTCTCGGTGTAGGCCCGCTTTGTATAACAGTTTTCATGGATATGTTTCAGTTGTTTGTCGCGTTTGTTTGTTGCTAATAAAAATCCGGCAATTATGTGGTATTGATTGTAGGGTGATAGCTGTCTAGAAGCTGGGCATGCGAAAAAAAAAAAGCCACACGTATATGTCACGAACCTGCACAACCACACCTGTATTTTATAACGTACCTACGCTCGGAAATAAGCGACTACCGCCATTCCTGAAAGAAAGAGTATGTGCTCGCACAGCGTCTACTCTAGCGCACTGGTCTACTATATAGCAACTCCTTGTCACCTAGGCCTTCTCCAATCGAGGGCTGACGCTGCGCTTCTTTTGGCAACAAAAATAAATAACATGCGTAATAGAACAGGAAACAGATTGAGAGGGAAGACGCAATTGTATGCATTATCGAAATATGGCTGTCATTCAAGAGCAGTGAATGAATGCTGTAGATGCGGAGAAGTAGGCCTGATGCAGCGATGGAATTGGTCTTGAACAAGCTCAGGTGCCAAGCTTTTCGCTAGTTGGATTGGATAGATTACGAATGAGCCTAATTAATAATGTTGAGGCGTAAAGCAATGGATCATTAGTAAAATCATCGAAAAATATCTTATCATGACAAGCGAATCCCAGATAGCTGGCGATAAAGAACGAATTTAATTTTTAATGTAAGAGTAGGTAGAATTTGCCAACATTAAATCCTACCGATCAAGTATAGAGTATCGTCAGTGGTATACAGCTAGGTTAACGTTAACACACGCCTGAAATGGAACTTTCAAGCTCGTGGGCAGGACATGAGACATTTGGATAACTGCAGAATAGTTTTACAATGGACAGACTCAAGCGATAAGTTATCAGTCTCCAGAAATAAACATTTGTATAATTGACGTTCTTGGCTATCAGCAGTGTGTAAACACTAAAATATTGTGGAATTCCTAGCGATGAATGTATGGTGGAAGGCAACATAACGCAACTAGAGAAAACATACAATACATGGGAAGGGCTAACGGCGGCACAGTTGACATTCAGAAAGTTATGCTCCAGGGCTGCCTGTTATGGCGTCTGCTAGTTATGATGCACACCCGCGGTGAAAAGTAGGCGGACCACATGTAACTGTGGCGAAAAAACTTGATTTCTTTGCAACTACACTGACAATCTCGAACTGACGAGGGCGCTGCGATGTTTGCAATATGAAGTCTGAACCGCAGTACTCCGCACACTTTTGGCTGCGGGTGTACATGCATGGCATAGAAAGGAGGCTAAACTTAAAATAAATTAGGTTAGGGTACAGTCTCGTCTGATAAAGACATGTGGAGGTTTTATGTACACACGTAGTTATGTCGTTTGTGGACGGTCAAATATTCGGCTTATAGCGGATATTTGCGCTGAAGACGGTGGCGCTCCACATAATTCATGTTCAGTGGCTGTTGACGGGAAGGTCACGATGGCGCGCGACCGCCCTCAGTGTGGATCAGCGCCGGTGACTTTCCAGTGAGCGCTGCAAGACGTAGGTTCGTTTCAAGGCTTTAAAGCGAGAAGTGCCCCTACGCCGAAGTTTCGGCGCACTCGAAGCAACCCCGTATCTCGAAGGGCTGTGAGGGTCCCTATTGTTTTCCCCTCAAGATGTTCTCTGCAAGGGCGGCCTGAGCGTCGTTCGGTTCAGCGGCCGATACGGCGCGACGATTGACACGCGAACATGGCGAGGCCCCGCGCTGTCCTTGCGCCCTCTGCAATTAAAGTGGCAGGTAAGGCACCAAGGCAACCATCAGGCAAGCTCTCCCAAGTAACAAAGGACCTAATAAACGACAAAGCATGAAAATGTTTAACTCTGGAGATCCTATAGAACTCCCTGAACTGTGGAAGCCGGTAAGTGGTATTTGAAATTAAAACGTTGGGAAGATTGAGAAAGCAGTAAGAAATAGGCGCAGCATGAAATAAGTGAAAAGGAAACTAGGCATAGGAAAGAACAAGATGTATGCAGGGAAGGGTAAGCGAGGGAATGCAATGCGCAATTTCGATGCTATAGTAAAGGCAGCATGGAACTTCTATAGTGACATGCACAGCATCCAGCGCAGCCACGCAACCTTGCTTGGAAGTCGTGACGAGCAGGTTTCACTTCGCAAGACGTGCCTAGAGGAAAAACGGCAGAATATGGAATAGCAGTCGATTTAATGGAAGACAGAAGGGATATTATACTTGCGAAGCTTGCTAGCCTTTATACGCATGCCTCACGACGTCAAGTGTTCCAGAAGGCTGCAAGAATGCCAGCATTATACTAATCCATAAGAAGGGAGACGCTAAAAAATTCAATTATAGGCCCATTAGCTTGCTTTCAGTATTGCGCAAGATTTTCAGGGTAAATGCTAATAGAATCAGTGCAACAATTCAATAACAAAGACAACAGGCTGGCTCCAGGAAGGGGTATTCTACGATGGATCACATCCATGTCCTCGATTAGGTAATTTATAAATCTGCAGAATACAAAAGAAGCACTCTATATGACTTTATTATATAACGAAAGTGGGTTCGGTTCAGTAGTGGTACCAGAAGTCATGGAGGCATTGCATAATTAAGGTGTACAGGAAAAACACGTGAATACCTTAGCGAATTTCGGTAAAGGCTCCACAGCTACCTTGATTCTCTGCCAGAACAGTAGAAAGTTGCCTATCAAGAAAGGGGCCAAGCAAGGAGACACAATCTCCGCAATGCTATTCACTGCATGCTTGGAAGATGTGTTGAAGCTATTGGACTAGGAATGATTAGGAGTGAAGATCCACGGCAAATAATCACGGCAATCGACGGTCGGCAGATGACATTATCCTTTTCAGCAACACGGGGGTGAATTGCAACAAATGATTGAGAGCTTTACCGAGAAAGTCTAAGAGTAGGATTGAAGTTTGTCTTCTCTTTTTCAACTCCTTCAATAACCGCGCAGTGTGTAGGGTATATGAGTATAGGTATCTCGGTGTCATTTTTACGCAAAACATGTCATGGTCTAATCACATTGATTACATTTGTACAAAAGCACTGAGAAATTGAGGTTACCTACGCCGTACACTATCCAACTCTCCAAAAGATACCAAGCTATATAAATCGCTAATCCGTCCTGTTGACTACGCATCTTTCGTTTGGACAGATTTGGACATCTGTCGTATAAGCAGTGTGAGATTAACAGGCTGGAAGCAATTGAAAAAAAAAACAAGATAAGATTTATGTCATCGTTATGATTCCAACTTTCCACTCTTCCGCACTTCGTTTCTTGAATTGAACTTCGCCCAATTCTTCTGTTAGACTTTCAAAAAACAACCATACTAACCTCGCGTTAGTCATCGACGAGACATCACAACTTGAACTTGTTGCCCTACCTTGCACGCCAGTAATGTTTAAATTCAGCTTTTTTCCCTCGTTTCATAAAGACTGGAATTCCTTACCTGGGTCTATTCGCTCACGTTCACCCCGAAGTTTTGTCTGCCATCCAAGATGAATGGTCCTAGCACATCACCCTCATCGTTGTATCGTACCTTTCTGTGTATAATTTTCCTCTGTTAATCCTCTCCTGCTATGGCGCTTATTGAGCTGCAGTATGAAAGAATGAATGAATGAATGAATGAATGAATGAATGAATGAATGAATAAATAAATAAAATTTGCAGAAGACCCTGGCAAGAGAACAATTCATGGTTGGCCGTTCAGCTCTATAATCTCTGCAACAGTACGTTTTTCTATATCAGTTACCCACAGGGGACCCTAATCATGAAAAGCAAGCTTAAGGATAAAAATGGGTTGGAACGCATAACGGCAGGCATTCCCTATTGCAAAACCCAGTGCGCCGGATTACGGGCCGCAGCGCGCTAGAGGCGGGAAAGGCGCGGCGTACTGGAAGGCACCGGATATATATATATATATATATATATATATATATATATATATATATATATATATATATATATATATATATATATATATATTTCCGTCTGCTGGCGTGGCGTGGCGGTAACGTGCCAGGCTTGTAGAAGGCGTGCATATATATATATATATATATATATATATATATATATATATATATATATATATATATATATATACACGCCTTCTTTTAATACAAAAAGCCACAAAGAGCGTTTTAGTGCAAAAAAAAAAGAAAAAAACGCGTAAAAATAAAACTGATCCGAACAGAATTCGAACACTTGACCTACAGATCCCAAGCCTGGCACGTTACCGCCACGCCACGCCAGCAGACGGAAACACAGGGATAATTTGCCATGTCAAAGCCGAGAAGCAGTTTGTTTCGCACAGCTACATCTCGTACAGACATGGTTGATGCGCTATCGCCCAGCAGCTAAAACTCACGCCTGTGTCAGAAAGAAAAAGTTGCTGTCCGTATTCAGCAGTATGCTTTGAAGTGCCACAACATCGATTTTCACTTGCGATTGCTATTTTAACTTCGAAAAAAAGTCTTAAATGAACCGCCGACCCGGGACGGTGTATGGGCCGTTACTGCCGATTTCGATAGCCGTTTATTGTTCTTCACGCAAAGGATATGCAACGTTTCCTTAGTTCAGAGATGCCTTTCAGTGTACGCGCCTGTCTAGTCATATTCGTCAGAGAAGCGCAGGCTAGTGTGGGAGCCTTCGGCGATAGCACATATACCTGTGTTTATGACGCGTCACATCTGCGGTCATCGCTTCTTGTGCTGGCACTGTAGACATGAAAAAGAATGTTTATTAAAGAACACCGATGCGAAAGCTGAAATATAGAGTGATTTATCCTTGTTAGATTTCTTCATTCCTGAGCCTAGACGCGCCGATAGCGTGAGGACGGACACGGCGGATATACGCTAGACCTAAGCTTCGGTGGGGACCGATCTCGGCGCGGTTAGCTGCCGAAAGCTAAAATGTGTGTGTGAGCCTCACAACTTTTTTTAGTACAATAGAGAAAGTGGAAGCGCACGAATCACCTCAGCTTTGTTATCGGTGCGATAATATCAGCCAGCGATAGGCTTCGAACTCGGGGTCCGTTCGCGTGCGTCTGAACGACTTCTGCTTTTCGTGTCCACTCCTCAACACTGCGACAGCGGCGACAACTCCCAGTCATATGTTACGTGCGAACTACTAAACGCGGCGTCCTCTGCGTTTACGTGGTTTCGTTCAAGAATTTAGCTATCCGCCCTGTCAAAAGGGAAAATGAAAAAAAAAAAAAGAACGAGCGTGATCTCAGTTTCGTATGTCTATGAATAAACAGGGCAGCTCACGCAACTTTATTCGAAGCTGCGACACAAAATAGGAATTTATAACCCCAAGATAGAGCGTTATTTAGGACAAGACTAGTATCAAGCGATGAAATTGTATAAAGCATGTAATATTCAGCAGCGCTCGTCCTTGCGTACTGGAACCAGCGCGGCACAAACAAAACCAGCGCAGTTTCCAGTGCGAACCAGCGAACTGCAGCGAGAACCAGGGCCTGTACAGCACAAACCAGTGCGCCCCAACGTAATGGCAGTAGAACCAGCGCCTCTTCCAGTGTGACCCAGCTCTTATCCAGCGTTTTCACTGGTGTCCCAGTGAGTCCCAGCGAGTGCCAGCGTACCCAGTGCGACCCAACGCCAAAAAGCGCGCTGGTTTCACACTGAAAGACAGACGCTGGTTTTTGCAATAGGGTTGCCAAATCATGAGCGGCAATTTACTGCTCTCCTTGAAAAGAAAAGAGTACAATCATTGTATTCTACCTGTGCTAACACACGGGGCAGAAACTTGAAGGTTAATAAAGAAGTTCGAATAGTTCAGGACCGTGCAATGAGCGATGGAACGAAAAATGTCAGCCATAACGTGAAGAGAACGGCAGACAGCGGTGTGGATTAGATCAAATGGGAGTAGCCGATAGTCCAGTTAACATTAAGAGGGAAGGATGTAGCTGGGTAGGCCATGTAATGGGTAGAGCAGATGAACGGTGGTTTATTACAGAATGGGTGCCGAGAGAAGGGAAGCGAAGTCGACGACGGCAGAGAATTAAATAACCAAACTGAAGTCACACGGAGTGTCATGCATTTACAGGATGTTACAACTTGTATTCTGTACTTTACACACTAAATATAGCGGCCTGTTTCATACGGCGAAGCAGGAATACTTGACACACACAGCCAATATACAGCCACCGAACTACGCCGTGCCGTCTCGACGCTCCGTGAATGCGAATAGGCAGCGTGAAGTTCACCCATCTTGGACACTCCGTCGTCGTTTCCGCAATACTGCTTCCAATTGACGCATTGCGGGTTTAGCTTTTAAAGAAGGACGAATGCAATCCTTCACGCATCTCACGTCGGGTCATTTGCAATCGGCACCGCCGTCGCAGCAGCCGTGCGACCGACGCACGAGAACGCTGCCTCCGCGAGAGGCGCACCTCGTGCCCCCCCCGCCTCCTGTCGTGTCTGTAGTGGCGTGCGCGACTCGTCAAGCGTGAGCGGAACGTGGTAGTTACGGCGGCGTGTGCCCTTGCCGAACGCACGTTCTCGACAGCCCGAGGACGCGGCTCTGGCTGTCGCAGCTTCCGACTTTGATTGTAGTACACGAATACTTGGTACGCGTTACGCACATTGTCCTTTAAATGTCCGTAGCTGGTCACCACTACATGATGTGTATGATGCATTTATTACATTTGGAATATATCCAATAAGGTATTTCACTATACCAGAATTCGCTAGCCGCCAGACGCATTATTATAGGTGCGAACATTCTCATGCTTCCCCACTTTGTCTTAACTTTATTTATTGTCATATCATGTGTCATTAGCCTTCTGTTCATTGTCATCTTCATTAATGGGTGACCTCAGTAAAGACCTTTGTAGGATGAATGCTAAGTTCGCATGTATTACAACATTTAGCAGCACCCGAGGTAAACCTTACTCTTAATTGCTGGCGTTCCTGTTTTCCGCCTGGTATAACGTATTCTCCATCATGTGCATCAGGTCTTCGCGACATGAGGCGGTAGTTCTCTTAGGTGGGCATCAGTTGGTCGTGCAAAATATGCAATGCTGTCCGGCTGTCCCTTTCGTCTGTAACCTTCTGCTCTCTGAGTTGCGCAAAGCGCTCCATACAGGCTTGCGCAGCAGGCTTTTGGCTTGTGACCTCACCTGCTTTGAAGAACCAAGTTGTGCATTTAAAAAAATACAACCACAGGAAAAGGCGACGGAGACGGAAAGAGCGCAACCGTCTTTTCATCTTGCGCTCCTTCCGTCTGCGTCTCCTTTTCCTGTGGTTATCTTCTTTGAATGCGCAGCTTGATTCTTCAAAGAAGTGCACCAACTAGCCCAGCAAGGTCTTCTAAAATGACCTCACCTGCATGGCTGTAGAGGAAGTATGTCATCGTCAGTGCATGAATGCACCTCGAACCTCCCGTTTGGTGGTGATGTGTTCATGCCCTTGAACTGTATAAGCAGTAAAGTGTAGCCTGTTGCACAAAAGAAGTTCAAGCCGAACCAATCATGTGGCGGCGGATTAGCCAGCGAAGCTGTCGATGGCAGACCGAACAACTATGGCCAAACTCCGCGTCCAAAAACATTCTCACGAATTCGGAATTCGCCCCATTGAAACTCGAAGAAGGTGGCAACTCACGCTTCTGCCGCTTGGACGCAGACTCGAACGAGCTAGGTTGACACTTACGAGCAGCCTCCAGTGCGCTATATTCATCGGTAGCTCGCGCTCGACGCCGACGATTAGACTTTCGTACCTGCCCTTGCTGACGTTCTTCGGAGGCCAACTCACTAGTCGCATACTCCGCTTTCGCACGGGCATGGTGTGGTTTGTTACAGTCGTGTCTCTGCTGTCGATTCCTCTCCTCGTACTCTGCTTGTCCTTCGGCCGTGCGCACAATGCGTTGCCTCCCCACTTTTCCCATTTTTGTTGGAATTGCAACTGTTGCAGTGGTCTACCTGTCCAATGCACAATCCGGTTCTTACACACCGCGGCAGCTACCGCGGCGCACATCCCCGTGTTTTCCCGGCACAACTGCCGCCCCGTTTTATTGAGGGATGACGACAGCAGCCGCTAGTAACGCCGGCCAGCGCGGCTGCACTCCCCCCACTCCGCAGGCGCAGTGAAATCACGTGTTCTTTCTTTCTTGAAGAAAAAAAAAACGGTGCTACAATGACGCGGACTAAAAGAACACGTACTACAGACAGGCGCTAACTTCCGACTAAGTGTTTATTTGAGTAAACAGGGTTTATATAGATAAAAACATGAACAGTACCACCGTGACATCACGACCTCTCTGTCGAATCAGAAAAGCAATCTCTTTTTCGGCAAGTGCCACTGACGGGGAGCTAACGCACGTGATCTCGGTCTTTGCAATGTAGAACGCTTCTAATATCTTTCTTGTTTCTCTGAAACGTGCCATAAACCGTTTCTTTTCTTCAGTTAGGTTAAACCAACTCGCCCTCGTCAAGCTTCTGCTACCTTTCTTTCTTCTCCGCCGCACTATCGTTCGTTATCCCATATTAGGTGCGCTCGCCGAAATTTTTTCTTGTTCACATTACGGTCGTTAGCCAGCCGATACGCACCCTCCCCCCAAAGAGGCCACGCATACGACCCGCCATGGTTGCTCAGGGGCTATGGTGTTGGGCTGCTGAGCACGAGGTCGCGGGATCGAATCCCGGCCACGGCGGCCGCATTTCGATGGGGGCGAAATGCGAAAACACACGTGTACTTAGATTTAGGTGCACGTTAAAGAACCCCAGGTGGTCGAAATTTCCGGAGTCCTCCACTCCGGCGTGCCTCATAATCAGAAAGTGGTTTTGGCACGTAAAACCCCATAATTTATCATTTTTGACCGCGCATATATGCTCATCCCTACAGGTCCGTCAGGTAAACTGCTTCGCTGTAAAAAATTCACGCAGAAAGAACTCTGGAAGTGTCTAAGTTTGCGTAAGCATTATGCCACTTGCTCATCTCCACGCATCCCGGTGTCATTATCAATGTTATATGAAACTTGATCCGACCAGCATTAATGACAGCGCTGCGGATACACGAACTGCTGCGGACGGCGGCCCTTTTCTTGAAAGCGATCCGCGATAGGAACAGTGTGCCGAGTGCCGATAGCTTCGTGTGCGCTGTGTTCTGGCCACTTAAGTTCGCGTTGACGCGGGAGAGGCAGCACGAAGGTCAAATCGCTCGCTGTTGCGGCGCACTATCTCGCAAGCGACGGACTTGCGTGACGGACGGGCGGGTTTCCTCGTTGTGTAGGCATAGAAGTGCTTACGCATTTAAATGTGAAGCGTTCGCGTTGCATCCTGTATGCAATCGTAAGTGGTCAGTTGCACTAGCTATAAACTTCGTTTCGTTTTAGGTTTAAGTGGAGTCGTACATGCGCGTTCTGTTGGCGTTGATTGTACGCCATATGTTCAAATCAGTTTAAATGCGTGCATTTGCTTTACAACACGTGGTTTTCTTAAGTCATGGCGTTGAAACAGTTCGTGTATATGCGACTAACTTTTACGTGATAGCGACGTAATAATAATATATGTTATTCACTTCAATTCGTACGTGTTCCAGCCTGCATAAGCGTTGCCGCTTGTGTGCTGAGCGGGACAGCCAGGTTAAGCACATGAAACAGCGAGTAAATCATCGTAGAAAAAAAAGAGAAAATAAAATCAACCAAATACGCAGCAACTGCCTTGTGCGACGTAAGAACAAACAAGAGCCAACAGTACAAATGATAGCAAATTTTCCACCGTGCACGCTTTCGTACACGAAATGAAAACATTAAGAACATGGCAAACAATAAATTACCTCAGTCTATATTGTCGTTCAACCAAGGTCGAAGGAACTTCTTAAGGTCTTCTAATCCGGTAATGCTCGGGAGGGCTCCTATTTTATCGAAGTAATAAGCAACATATATAGTAGGTGCGGGTTCTCCTGCCATAAATGGTGAAGATGCGGGGTACGACATACTTCTCCGAATGACGGAGAGGCCGTACTTTAATGTTGCAGATTTTAAAGGAGCTGTGAAAGAAATGCTTGCATAATATTTCAAAGATAAATTGCTTGTGTGCAGGTAGCATGTTAAAATATTCCATACTGTCTCTGGCTGACTTATCACGATAGTTGGTTCCGTAGGCGAGATTGGTTGCAATCCTGTACACTATGCGGCTTAGTGTGTTTAATGTATATAAATATGCGGTTCCGTAAATTGTTATACTGTATCGTAACACGGACTCTCCCAATCCCTCATATACCATTTTTATAACCGATACATCACAACTAGATCGTAGAGCATATATATAAACACACTAGGCGTAAGCGTTTGGCTAACTCTGCAATATGTAAGTTTCACGACAGTGTTTCGTCAAATGTGATGCCAAGATACTTAAAATTGGATTTAACTTCCGAAGGTGGGCGTGAACAGCACGTACAGTTCCTCTCATGAAGGTATTTGATAATGTTCTAAACAGTGTATATGGGCTATGAAAACAAAGTAGGCAGGTTTTTGTTGTATGAGTAAAACTCTGATTAGCACTTAACCATTCTATCAAAAGGTGCACATCCTGTTGCATCCTGTCGGAGGCTTCTTCATACGTGTCACTTGGTATCGCCAGGGCAGTATCATCCGCGTATAAAAACAGTTGAGTTCAATTGAAGACAGGTCATATCATTGACGCAAATATTAAATAGCAAGGGTCCTAAAATTGAGCCCTGAGGAACACCTGTCGAAACGTTCGAATTGAGCTGTATAATCCGCCCAGTTGGACACATTGGGCTCGATCAGCAAAATAAGTTTTAAAGAACGACATGTAGGGACCTCTGAAACCAATATTGTCGAATTTATCTAATAATAGATTGTGATTAACAGTATCAAAGGCTTTTTGCAAATCAATAAAAAGTGTAAGTACCAATGTTATTATCTATTTCTCTGCAGACTAGGTCATGAAAATCCTCTAGTAGGTTTACCGTACTTCTGCCTTTGCGGAAACCATACTGGGCAGTATTTAGTAGATGGTACTAATCAAGAAATGATGTCATGCTAACATGTATAATTTTCTCCATGATACAAGCGAGGGAGGACAAAATTGCGATTGTCCTATAATTATTATAATCCTTTTCGGAGCCTTTTTTGTGCAATGGTCTTATTACGTTTACTTTCATGTACATGTGAATTTGCCCAGTTAATAAAGTTTCGTTTATAATGAAAAGTAATATAGTTTTGGGCTTTTCAAAATGCGCTATGACATCCCTTATCATAACACCATCATACCCTGGTGATTTTGTTATTGGCATTGTTTCCAACACATCCCATAACTCCGGCTCAGTGACAGTAGGCATGTAAGTTGAACGGATGCTCGAAGCAACTGCAGTATCGTTCGCCATTTTCCTTCCCTGTCTACACAAGGAAGTAACAGATTCTACAAAGTGTTTATTGAACTCAGTGGCCAATTCTACCTTGTTTTTATCTGGAAAGGCCTGTTCCAAAGTGTCATCAATGCTTTTCTTGGATGATTTTCCTATGGTGGGTTGCACTAATTTCCATGTTTTTTCTTACATCCCTACCGCATGCCGAGAATTGATTAAGCTGGTACTGTTTTTCTGCCAGTCGTATTTCTGCTGTAATTTCCTTTCGGAGTTGCCTGAATTCTTCTCTTAGTACAAAGTCATGAGGGTTCTCTTTGCGCCTTCTTAAAAGTTTACTATTGATGTAGGACAGCTCAATAATTTCCTTGTTTATCCAAGGACTTGCCTGATTTCGCCGTTTGATCCTCACCTTAGTTTTCGAGTTATTGTAAATTGATTTTAGTTGCTCTACGAACAGTTCGCAAGCATATAGGTGATTGCGCTGCAACAAAGAATTCCAGTCATACAACATAATTAGTTTGTCTACTGTTTCATTGTTAATTACAGGCCTTTCTGTAGGTCCCCCCTGTGCCGCCATGTTACTATCATTTAACAACGTAAGTGAAGCAAAATAATGATCAGCAACTTTTTCTTTAATAATACAGCCAAACGTTTCCTGTTGCGTTACGGTTGCACTGATATGGTCAATGCATGTCTGTGTAAATTTACTTCCTAGAAATTCTTCTCGCGTATATCCCTGAATTTTATTCTCCAAGACAAAACTGGCCAACAATGTTAAGTACTCACTTACACCTGCCCTATTAGTTACCGAAATGTCAATGTTTAAGTCTCCTGCGAGAATGACACGTTTATTTCCTGCACACCTTTTAAGGAATCCAGCGAGCTCCTCTAAAAAAACTGCAGTATTCTTGCTAGGAGGTCTGTAAATTGCACAACAAACTAACAATTCATCTTAATTGTTAGAAAGATAAAGTGCTATAACTTCCGCTTCATTAAATTCAACATTCAAGCATTCACAAGACCAGCAATTTTTAACAAATACTAACACTCCTCCCCCACGTTTGCCCTCTCTGCGCAAGGCATACGATTGATAGTTCTGTATATTACAAAGAGAGCAATCATACTCACTCACATTGATCTTTGTAAATATGACCTCCAGGAAAATTAAAACATTCTCCAAATACATTTGTAACAAGTTACAATTTTTGTGAATACTTCTCACATTCACATGGATAAGATCAAAACTCGTACAAGATTCAGCTGACACGAATTCCCGGCGTATCTTCATCCATTCATAAAATGAATGTACACTCTGAGTCATCACGTTATCTTGCGCAGATCCGCTTCGTTCTCAACAAGAATAACAGGGGCACCTTCAATTTTCTTAACAAATATACGACCGTTTCGCACCCAAACATATTTGTAGTGTTTTTCAGTTGCTAGGCGCCTTGCCATCAACCGAAGCTTCTTGGCTAGAGGTGTCAGATTTTCATTTATGTAAATGTTATCACGTTTCAGCGTGTTTCGCAAGCCACTTTTCTCTTGCTTCTCTCTTGGTGAAACGTACTAGTGTGGGAGCCTCAGCTCCCACACTTTGCATTTAATCCTGTGCCCTGCTTCGACTTCCCCATTGCTGGGAATGGAGAGTTCGAGTCTCCCTGCAATTGAGTTTATAACTACTCTCAAGTCTTCGTTGTCATGGCACCTGACCCCATGTGTCTCCAAATTATTACGTCTCTAATAGGATTCCGTCCTATTCACCTCCATTTCCAGTTGAGAAAGTCTAGTCTCCTTTGCCAGCAGTTGAGCTTCCATAACCGTAGTTTTTTCTTTAGCTCTTTCACTTCTTGATTCTGGGTTTCAAGAGTTTCAAGCACTTCATCATGTTTATAAGAGAGCAAATGCAGTGATTCTTCTATGATCTGCATTGTTAATGGTTGCTCTTCAAGTGGTGGTGGTATCATGTTTAGCCAGCTGCTCCTCCTGTTTTCTTTCGCGCTCATCAAAACGACGTAGCATATTGTCTAGCTTCGACGTGACGTCAACCAAAGAAGGTTGCTCACTCTCTGCGATTAACGCCTTACGCTGAGAGCCAGCCCCGTCTCCAGCGTTCGTCCATCGTGTATTGTGGTTTGCACACGTGGGGCATAACCGAATATGGATGGTTTCTACTGACATGCTTTTTAGGTTAGTCTTTGTGGCACCAGAACATTTGCCGGCGTCATAACGGTTATCACAATCGCTGCAACGAAGGCACTGGCCGTCAGGTGCAACAGCTTTCAGGCACGCGAGGCAATCATTGTTAGACACTGTGAACACAACTTGGGGCAGTCCATCTTTGTGCAGTGTGGCGGAGCAGAATTTAAAATCAAACACAGTAGTTATGAAACGCTGCCCTCACCCACACAAGCGAAGAAAGAGCGTTACGCCGCGCTCACGTACTCCGCCGGACTGTTCTCGTTGACAATCGGCGTTGGCTTTTTAAGCGTAGTCGCCCGGTGTCGCCTGCCTGGATTGGCTGCCCCCACGATGACGCACCCGCAGCATGGATTGTGCAGCCATGGGCGCTCGCACCGGATCTTCTCCGGTATATCACGTCGATAAGGGCGCCGAAGACGGAAGCATCCGATGCCAGGGAAGCGACAGTCAGGTCCCTTGGTTCTGGCGGTTCCTACACAAGCGAAGAAAGAGCGTTATGCCGCGCTGACGTACTCCGCCGGACTGCCTAACGTGTTTTTCGACATTAGGCATTAAACAATAACCTAACAGAAGCAACGGAACACGGTTTCTCAATGAAGATGTGTTGCAATGAGTATTGCACCGAGCAGCTGCACCCCCCCCCCCCCGAAATTTGTGTATTAGGCACAACGTTAAGAGACAAAGAGGGCAGTTTGGATCAGAGAGCAAACGGGTATAGCCGATATTCTAATTGACATTAAGTGAAAAAGATGGAGCCGGGCAGGTCATGTAATGCGCGGGTTAGATAACCGGTGGAGATTAGGGTTACATAATAGGTGAGAAAAGAAGGAAAGCGCCCCCCCCCCCCCCCCCCCGGAAAGCAACTTCTGCCTGCGCCACAGCTGGCAAGCGTTAAATCAAGATCCAAGATGCCATTGCACGTGTGTTAGTAGGCATGTAACATTCTTTGAGAATAAACATGAAAACAGCAGGCGAAACCTGTAATTCTAAATATTTGTCATTCTACCCAATCACCATGATCATCATCGTCCTGATTAGAATCGTCACTGGGGTCCCGAGGTAAATTTAGTCCTCCGGTTCCAAAATGTCCTAATCCGGCATTGCTATAGGGACACATGAGGGTGCTGTACAGCGGCCACTTTTGTTCGACACTTCAACAAAACTATTGCACTCGTGCAGATCGCCCATTCACGGATGCGTGAACGGAGACCTTGCACTTCGTATAAGTGCGCCGGGTTCGTTCTATCTGCATATTCAGAGGTTGGGAAAGATCGCTGTCGCGTGCAAAGATAACTTGTGCCCACTTGTACAGCCGTCGCCGCCGTCGTCGTGAAAAGCTTCCAATGTCCCCTTGTTACTGTACTCTTGAGCTGCTAGAAACCATATGGCAGTCTGTCGATAGATGTGAAAACAGTGTGCGACACATCGCCTGCCACGTATCCTTGCTTTCCGGTTTGTTTCGTCTGCATTTATAGACTTGGGGACTACAGCTGATTCTGATTTATCGCTGTTCGCTGGTGCTCCCTGTCCACAGCCTCTGTCGAACCTACAGGGTTCGCCACAGTAGGGGGCGTACCTGCCAGCGTTGAAGCCTGAACAGCGACGAACTCGCGCCCCAGCGCGCCCGTCGTTGGATCGACAAGGCTGTCGCAGAAGCCCCTCCTCACAAACTGTATATTTAGCTTGCTATGGGCACTGACGCTCGCTCCTTTGCTGTCCTGGAATGCTTGTACCGCCGTAACGCTTGTTACATGTGGTAGCAGCACAGGTCACAGTTCGAGGCGATTGCTTAGTGGCGTTATAAGATAGCTGTGGTTACAGTCCATGTTAAATTGCTTGATGCATATTGCTTGCTACTTTTTGATGATGCGCGCGGCTGTCGCGTCGAAGACGATGAACTGCTCCTTGGTCTCGAGCTGTCGGCTGAACTGGCCATCGCTGTAGTTATAATTACTTTCTAGATAGTCTTCAGTGTTTAAGCTCTTTCGCGTAGCAATATATGTCGAGGGGTGGGGGGGGCTAGACATTCCCGTGTATGTGCCTTACGTGCATTCGAATTTAATGGCAACTCCAACGAAGAAATTAAGTACGCAAGAGCTGTAGAGCTCTACACAACGGTGTCTTTTACTGAAACATTTCGTATTATCAACTTACGCCGATCATACCTGTACATTTACTATTACTTAATAAACAATTCCTTTAGTACGGCTCAATACGTCGGTGTCATTTGCTTAAATTATTTGGTTAACAATCTTTTTTTTCGCTTAGGTTGCCACGCGGCGTACCGTCATAATGGAGCTAAATATAAGCATGTAATCCCGTTTTATAGAGATACTGCAACAGTGACTGGTAAAAAGTTTTGCGATAGGATGTTCATCGCCATAAAGTACACACACTATTCATGCATGGTGATGTTTGACCAAAACTGGTCTTTGCACCAGGAAAACACAAGAACTGTATAGAAAGTGAACAGGGTCTGCACTAGATTTGCAATTTTCGTTGGAAATTTTAGTCGAGCATCCTGTGTATCGTGTGGTCCTCCTGTGCTGTTCGCCGCTTTTGTCGTCCAGCTACTACCGGCTCCCCCGGTTGTTTACTGTTCCAAATTTGCAGTGGGAAAATTAGGGACTGTTGTCAAAGTGCGTTTTGAATGTCATAGCTATGCTATATAAACTGAATCACAACAACGTTCGAAAGAGTTCTGTGATTCACCGTGCAGTGCGCCTCTTTCAATCAGCTCCAACTGTCTTTCCAGCGGCCAAAAGCTGAATAAAGAGCATTATATTCAATGCTGAAGCACACGGCGTTCACTTAGCAGTTAAACGCACAGTAGAAAACAGAATACAAAGCGCTGTTATATACACAGACCGCACGTGCGCTGTAATAGCGCTCCGTTTTTAATGTTGAACTTTTTAATATCCTTCTAAAATGTACCATTGGTAATGCGGCTTAAGAGCTCTTTATTGTGGCATACTTGTCAGATCACTGCGGTGTATTAGGCAATGAGATAGAATGCGGCGAAAGCTGCCTCACCCGCTGTGACAGGTCTGAACCAGGTTCCAAAACATAATTAAGTGGCCTATCCGTCAAACGTTCAGTCCAATGGCAGTCTGAGTTGGATAAAAAGACAGAAAATAAACTACACCTGGCAGAATCAAGATTGCGGGAGAGAATATTGAAGCTTCCGGGCAGTCGGTGTAGCACTCTGTATAGTAGGTTATATACGGGTATAGGACACGCAACACGTGCCTCATTTAGCTGGAGCAGACCCACCAACCTGCGTGAAGTGCCTTCATTTTCATCATGCAAGAATACGATACACGCCTGTCGCAAACCTCTTCACCCTGCGCTATTTCTATCAGAAGCTGTTCCCTATTGAAACTGTTTAACATATGTAAGAATATGTTAAAGGTTAATACCAGTTAATAAAAAATATAAGGTTGAGCCCGTGTGTGTGTGTGTGTGTGTGTGTGTGTGTGTGTGTGTGTGTGTGTGTGTGTGTGTGTGTGTGTGTGTGTGTGTGTGTGTGTGTGTGTGTCACTGGTGGCAGGCTTGGAGTCAACGATGTCGTAAGGCTTGGAATGGCAGTGAGCAGAGCCAGCTGCCGAGCGACTTCGGCACAAATGAACTCCTTGATCTCGCAAAGCAGGAGGCAGTGGTCGGGAGCTGGGGTTAAGCTCGAAACCGAGGTATGTGTGGAAAAAACACTCCAGGTCAGGAAACGTTGCCTGCGGAGTTCATCGCAACCCTGACAAAGGTCAGCGACTTCGACGGTGGTTCGAGGTTTTTTTATAGCATCTGAAAGCGTCGTTTTCGATGCCCTTCAAGATATGACAGATCTTATCGGCTTCGGTCATCGCTGCATGGACGCGCTTACAAAGGTCGACGACGCCTTCTGTGTAGTTCTTAGTTGCTCTCACCTGGCTGTTGGCAACGATTGCGCAAGCGCTCTCCGACACGAAGCTTTAGCCCCGCGGGGCAACCGAAAACTTTCGTGAAGCTCGTCTTGAAGTCGGACCAGGTGCGGAGGTCAGGTTTGTGGTGGGAACGCTTTGTTCAGCTTTTGAGACTTGTCCCACTTGTGGGTACTCACGCGTTCGTAGGATGAGAGTGAGTCTTCGACGTTGTTTTCGTCGGAGCCGCTGAAGATTGCTGAATCCCGTTGACGCAGAGCGCCGGAACATAGAAGGGTGGGCGAGGCGGTGGTTTGCGTTTGCCTTGCGTCGTCAGGCATGATGGGCGGCAGCTTCCGACTGCGGAGTTCCAGTGCTCGGGAAAGCCTAGCAACCTCCACCAAATATGCACCGCGGTTTAATTAACAAGCAAGAACGATGCGCAGGCAGGTCTGTTGATCCAGCGTCATACACCGAGCGCGCGAGCTCTGTCCTCGGGCGAGGGATTGACGATGCACCTATAGAACACGCCTGTATTCTTCGCTAACACTTAAATACGCGGGCGAATCATAGTCTGCCCCTATTTTCTTTAGCCAAATTATGGCTGTAAATGCGAAGTGAAATTATCCATTCCCGGCGGCGAACCTCTCTTGGAGCGGGCCGGCCTTCCGGTAGCTCCGCGGCACGGGCGCTGCCGTCAGTTGAAGATGTCGACTGTGCTTCACACGTCCACGGCATACGAGCAACGAAGTGTGATTGGTGTTCTATGGAGCAAGGGACGAACGGCCATTGAAATCCACAGGGAAATGCGGCCCACGTGTGGGAAAAGGTGTCTCGCTTTGAGAAGCGTGAGGTGACGGTGTTGTGAGTTCGCAAAACGCCGTGAAGAATTGCATGACAATGAGCCTTCGGGTAGGCAGCGTGCGTCGCTGGCTGACGTTTCAAGGGGAGTGTCTGGACTACCTATCATGCAATCGGCACCTCGCCCTAGTGATTTCCACGTTTTCGGTCCGCTGCAGAAGTTACTGGAAGGACAGCGATTCATGTGCAACGACGAAGCCAGGACAGTGGTCCGACGGTAGTTTCACAGTCAGTTGGACGAATCCTACCATAGGGGCCTGTCAAATTGAGTGCTGTGATAGGACATTTGTCTGAACCGGTGTGGGGACTATGTGGAAAAATAGTGTAAGGTGCGTAGACTAGTTCTTATATTTGTAATTACCTGTATGTACATTATTTTGGCTAATAAGAAATACGGGCAAATACTTTCTAAATCGCCCTCGTATACACAGCGTCTAATCAGTCGAAGGCATTATACAAGGACGGGCTTGCGGTGATTATGCATGCATTCCTCATATTTTCTTTATACACCCTAATGTACATTACCCGTTGTTACAGATATTTAACCAGTGATTTTATTTTTAATGTTATTTTTATGCTTAGGATACTTGACGCACTTTCAGATGTTTGTTTTTAAGTTTTCCCACCAATTTTGGTCATTGAATAGTCCGTGGTCCGACGGGCTGCTTAGCGCGATTGGGTTGCTGGGCTGAGGGAACTGCGTTGCAGTTCCCTCAGCCGTTGCATCAACGTTTGTCACTTCATATGTGTCACTTCATATGTGCCGCTCTTCAGTGAGGTTCCTTTGACGTCCACTTGGGTAGCCGGGTTTTTGCCACTAGTGTTGTGGCGCTTTTTAAGCGTACAAAAATAACAAAAAAGAAATGCATTACAATTATTTTGGTGCTGGGTGGAATCGAACCCGCGTCACGTATATTCAGACACACGCGGACTTCGCGGCGGTGCCGCTAGATGACGCTACGTGTGCAGAGGGATGCGCGAGAGCGGCGCCCGGTTGCAGCACACGCCTCATACATGACGCGTTTGGGCGATGGTTATAAGGTGTCGCTACATCAGTGCTACATCAACATTAATCGTGGCACGGGTTCTAGTGTTCTTTTTAACATTTTAACCACATATATTTAGCGCGAGCATGCTCTTATACGCCGAAATGTCTTCCTTTTTACACCCTTATACAGCGATTGTCATTTTCAATCAATGTTTTCCGACATATCTGGCTGTTGCCTCCAATTCAAACCGGTCATGACGCTCTTTGGGCTGAGACATCCTTGCGCCAAAAAGAAACAAATAAATTGAAGCTTCGTCTAAGAGCCACATTTCTGAACCCTTGCATGATGCACGACGTGGGCTGCTTCCGTTGACGACAGGAGCTAAAACAGCACATTTCCCTGAAGGAGTTCGACGAGTGCCAGTTTTTTTTTTTTTTACCATCGTCAGCTCTAGTGATGCAGCCTGCGTTGCCCGACCGATCTCTATATCGTGGAGCGCGCGGAGCTCGCCTAGAGGCAGGCACTCGTCGACACTGCATGATCTGTCCCACACGCGTCGTCAGGCAGTCCTCGGTGCGTGCACGATATTCGGATCTCGGTGCGTGCACGAAATTCGGATACTTCAGCCTTGAGCCCCAACTGTGCGAACCTCCTGAAACAAAAAGGTGGGCGTTGCGCAGCCGTCGCGCAGCGTTGCCTCTGGAGCGAGCCCCCTCCGGATGGCGCTGCGGACGGTGGTCGTCTTCGCCGCTGTGGGCCGCGGTCAAGCGCGACGCGCCGGTTGGTCCCCGTCGCTTCCGGGAACACCCGCGGGCCGATGCCCCCGGCGCTCTTTTAGCCCTGGGGGGAAGGGGGTGTCCGTGGCGATGCCTCTCGAACCGTGGAGACGGACAAACGGAAGGGGACGCTCTATACCGCGATGGCCGAGCCCGCGTTGCTCCCGCGTAGCGCGGTGCACCTTCTGCGCAGCCGCGAGTTACACGCAGGCGCGCGCTACTTTAGCAGGGAACGAACCGCATCGAGCACGCATGAGCTACACGCGCGCGTTGTCTGGTGTTGCTGGGAGACCGGCAGAAGGTCGCATTCGAATAAAATGGCCCTGTGCCGACTTCAGGCTTGTTCGCACTTCGTTCAAAGCAGTTATCGCTTGCAGCCTCGCAGAAAATCTTGGGCGATCGCAAGATGCAACGGATCACGTTTACGTTACCTTTGTTTTTTTCTTGAATTTAGCTAGTGCGGCCTTTCTATGCGTTTGTCTGTAACGCGCAGTTATTGTTTCTCGAAGTTTCCGCTGATTTTCGACGTTTCTTTGTGAGGACATCAGCTGTATGACTACCCTCTATATGTAAGCTAGCCCCCCGCTGTTCGCATTTCCTCACCGCGCCACGTCGCAGTGGGGTGTTCACAGAAACCACTTTCTTGCCGGTGCTGCACTTGCGAAATCTTTCGAACGAGATCCGATGGCGTGTGGAGACACATGTACGGGTTTGAGGTTTCTCCGTAGTTACACCATTGTGTACCGTAACTGACGACAATAGAAACATTGCTTTTTTGAATAAATCTTCCGTCACTACTGGCAGCATTCACTGCTGCCTAGTTCCGGAAATGCGAGTTATGGCACTTTACAGGTTGTTCTCGGAGCAAGGCTTTCGAGGTTTTCTTAGCTTGATTGAGTGCTCATGTAAAAGCTCAGGTCGGACAAGGGAAACGTGGTCGCGAGAAGTGCTCTAACTAGCTCACCGAGATGCCCTAGTGCAATGTTTTACAGCTGAGCTGCATATATATATACACACACACACCCTCCGGCGGTAGTTCATGTCGTCTCGTTTCTCACGAATGCTCTGTAGCTCTCAGTATAATGTAGATATCTTGGGAAAAATCATAGTGATATTGGCCGGTAAGAGTACTCTATCATTACGCCGAGTTTCATTTACTTTGTCATAATTACGTAGTTCACTATGAAAATGTAAATATTGTGGAATTCCCGTCTGCCATGCGGTGGTACTTGCACACGTCACTACTACATAACAGAACGAGAAGGAATCACTCCACAGTCAAGCTGTATTCGTTGTGTGTGCCTTTGAATAATAATAATAATAATAATAATAATAATAATGATAATAATAATCTTCATTGCCGTAACAGGTATACAGAGTTACCAGGCCTAAGTCAACAAGGCCTCGTGGGATATGGCCCTGCAGATTTGATAAGGCATTACATTAAAATAGAAAATTCAGATATCAACAAAAAATAACGCTTTTACGTAAAGTGCACGTAACATCACATTTGGCTGCGCAAATTTATTACAACAGTGCATAGAGTTCAAGCTTACCTATAACAAAACCTAAAACGAACACACACAAAATGTAAGACTCGAGTCTTTCAAACAATGCCACATAAATTTACATGGGGTAAGAAGACAAAGCTTACGTGAATATGGAACAGGTTTTAACTTGCAGAGCGCGGGTAATCTTATTCAGTAATATTTTCGAAGTTGCTGACAAAATATCCTCTGGTCGATTGTTAAACAGGTTGGGAACGTACGCACATTGTCATGCATCACCGTATCTCGTTGAGGAACGAGTAAAACAGTAAAATGCACACCGGAATGGAGCATGCGCGCAGGTGTATGCTCAACTTTGAAATCCGAGTCTCGAAAAGGGCGTAGCGCCACTGTTCGAACAACGAGCGGAACGAAGGAAAACCTACGGCGGTAAATATAGGTCGAGATGAAAGCAGAAGCCAGTTATACGCTTCACTTTAGAGCATGTTTTTTAAAGGAGCATCAACCCGGCTCTCCCAACGCTCAGAACAAAAAGCGAAAATTGTTATGCCATGCCTTAATATTCCATACGCAGGAGTGCGCGCAGTGGTCTTTTTCTTTTTTTTTTTTTTTGACCGAGAAGGGAACTATACCTTTACGGTGATAAGTACCCAGGCAGCACTTCCGAGTTTACTACATATATACGCTAAATGTGTTTCCCACGACAGGCTTGAGTAAACAAATACCCCCATGTACTTTAATGACATACTCCACTTGAGTACAACTATACATGGGTAACAAATCTTACTGTGCAATTACATATGTTCGTCTATCGACGCCTTCAAGGGATTTCTGAAACAAATCAGCTTTGTTTTTGAATTATTGATTGCAAAATTTTGGAAAACCAGTCATAGGCATCTTTTTCTAGCATGTTGATCGCCGATTTATAGCATAAATGCTTTGCTAGTAAAACGGTGTCATCGGCGTACTGAAAAATTGTGAAAAACAACAACAATAACAACAACAACAATAACAATAACAACAACAACAACAACAATAATAATAATAATAATAATAATAATAATAATAATAATAATAATAATAATAATAATAATAATAATAATAACAATAATAACAATAATAATAATAACAACAACAACAACAATAATAATAGTAATAATAGCAATAATAATAGCAATAATCACCATCAATCTATTTTATGTCCACTGCAGGACAAAGGCCGCTCCTTGCGATCTTCAATTACCTCTGTCCTGAGCCAACTGATTCCAACTTGTGCCTGCGAATTTCCTAATTTCATGGCCCCACCTAGTCTTCAGCCGTCCTCGACTGGACTTCCTTTTCTTGGCACCCATTATGTAACCCTAATGGTCTCCCGGTTATCTAACCTACGCATTACATGGCCTGCTCAGCTACATTTTTTTCTCATAATGCCAATTAGAATTCGCTATCCCCGTTTGCTCTCTGATCCGCACCGCTCTCTTTCTGCCTCTTAACGTTACGCCTAACATTCTTCGTTCCATCGCTCTTTGCGCGGTCCTTAACTTGTTCTCCAGCTTCTTTGTCAGTCTCCAAGTCTCTGCCCCTTATGTTACCACGGGTAGAATGCATTGATTGTACACTTTTCTGTTCAATGATAATAGTAAGTGTCTAGTCTGGATCTGGCAATGTCTGCCGAATGCGTTCCAACCCGTTTTTATTCTCCTGTAAATTTGCTTCTCGTGATCAGGGTAGCCTGTGAGTAATTGACCTAGGTAAGCGTACTCCTTCAGACTCTAGAGGCTGACTGGCGATCCTGAATTCTTGTTCTCTTGCCAGTCTATTGATAATTATCTTTGTCTTCTGCATATTAATCTTCAACCCCACTCTTACACTCTCTGTTAAGGTCCTAAATAATTCGTTGTAATTTGTCCCCAGCGTCTCTGGACCCGGACAGGCCGCCAACGGAAACTGTCTCAATAGGTGATGTTTAATATTCGTGTCTATATTCGAGATTCATTCGTTTGTCATAATACAGCTGCTGTTCTCTTGGGTGTCTAGTCCTTAGCTATTACGAACTCTCATGTCACATTGCTGTGTTCCACTATGCCTTGGTGCCAAACTCACTTATTGACCATAACACCTTTCCAACATGCTTGCATGTCGGTGCGCATAAGCGGTAGAATCCTGCTTATAGTTGGCGCGCATGTTGTCGGCTGTACCCTGTAAACCGCGCTTGGACGCTGACCCTTGCCGTAGCATCGCAACTGTCGGCGAAAAGTTGCGCTCTCCGAGCCACGCTGCACGTTTGCCCACAGCGCGCGGCTCGAATCCAGTCAGATCGACGCGGATGAAAACAGGCGCCTTCGCGACGCCTCGTCTGCTTCGTCGGAATACCACTCGTTGGCGCGCCCCGACTCTGGCCGTTTATCTTTTACGAGTCCAAAGGGTGAACAGCTGATTGCGAATAGGAATGCTCTATTTTGCTCTTTGTTGGCGGCCGGAAGCATAACTTTTGCTCGGCGCTATTCTGTGGAATTTCCGGATCGTACAGCAGTTCCTTGTAAAGTAGCGTCACTTGATGTATATATCGAAGCAACAAGATTACTACACGAAGTGTGCTGCAAGTTGGACTAGTTTGTTCAAATTTCTGACAAAGCGTGCGGAGGAGAGCTCCCATCTCTGTTCACTGGTCTGTATTATTAGGTGAAAAGATTATAAGCTATGCTCCCCATAGTGCTTCTTCATTTGATTAACGCAACTTTTTCATACCGTGCTTTCTGCGATAAGATGGCTCCTATACATATCTCGTTAAGGTGTCCGCAACATTCCGGTTAAGTGGTAAAGAGCCGTGTCCGCAGCTGTGTGTTTTGTGTGGAATAGCGGATGCTGTCATACCGCAAGTCATAATGAAGGAACTGCATTCAGGATAGTCAGCTGTATGTCGATATGTGCATGCAATATTTCACCTTATCTTAATCCAGCTTTCAGCTGCTTACAATATCTTAAACTAGGAGTATGGATGTTTGTCGTGTGTACCTTTCCGTCTCGTGTTTTTTCAGTTGCGCGATTTCGCCAGGAATGGATCTCACATGGAAAGTCGGCTCAACCAAATGGCAGCTCTTTCAAGAGCTCACACATTTCGGCCGAGATCACATTACTGCTTTTGATATCGACAACATTGTACCATGCTTAACAGGTTTTATAATGGACGTTGCTGAAAAACACGTACAACAAGCTAATGGACTCGCTTATAAGCGTCACTTGCCTTGGTGAAACGAGGAATGCCAAAAGGCACGTAATAAACAGAAAGCCTGAGGATTGCTTCGTGACTCTCCAGCTATCGAAAACCTGATTAATTTTAAATATGCAAAATCGCAGGGCAGAAGAACGCGTCGACATGCTAAGAGAGAGGGTTGGGAAAGGTACATCGCCTGCATATATGTTCTTGCAGCGTTATAGTGAAATGATATCCAAATTTCTTGTTATAATTTTCCGTGCAAACTTATCAACTTGCAGTGTTCCTTCGGATTGGAGAGTTGAGAGTTGCGCGGATTGTACCGATACTTAAGAAAGGTACCGCATCATCTGTTACAAATTTTCGTCCAACATCTTCGTACCACAGGGAAGTGTGCTGGGACCATTACTCTTCCTAATATACATAAATGACATTGTTGATATGATTAATGAGCCAGTGCAGATTAGGCTTTTTGCCGACGACTGTGTATTGTTTAATGATATTAGGTCTTCTGAAGATCAAGTCATCCTTAATTCTAACCTTCGGAACATTCATTCTTGGTGCAATCGACGGGACATGAAGCTTAACAATGACAAAACAGTGTTCATGAAAGTTACCAATAAGAGCCGCCTATCATTTTCATATAACCTTCCATCTCACCCGCTCGAGGAAGTTAATGAATACACTTACCTAGGTGTTACTATAACCAATAATCTTAGTTGGAATAAACATATATCAAACATATGCACGTCAGCTTTTAAGAAACTTTGCCTCCTCAGGCACAAATTAAAAACTGCCCTTATCAGCGCAAAGCTCTTAGCCTACACCTCAATCATCAGACCTAAACTCGAGTACGCATGCACCGTCTGGGACCCTTACACAACACATAACATTGAAACGTTGGAAATGATCCAGAGAAAGTCTGTTCGATTTATCTTTAACAAATACCGCTCTACTGACTCCCCCACCACTCTCATGGCACAACATAGCATACAGACACTGGAAATACGAAGAAAAATTCAAAGATTGAAGTTACTTTTCTTAATCAAAAATAAGTCTCCATGAGTCCTGGTCCATTTATTAGGTCCACCACAACACGCCTAACAAGAAATCATCACGCGGAATCCCTGACACCTTACAACGCTAGAGTCAATGTTTTTAAATACTCTTTCTTTCCACGCACAATAACTCAATGATATTCACTCCCGACTGATCTGCTAACTAGTATTGATGCCATTGACAAAATTACTTATTGACAGTTGCAGAGTTATTGCTTTGCGTTCCTACTACGTGTAATTGTTCATATATTCTTTACTGCAATGATTTTTGCTGTGCTTTTTTGCAGTTGTTATTGGCATTCTCTTTTTGTTTCGCCCCTCCTGCTAGGACCCATCTAGGTTCGGCAGTATGCTGTAAATAAATAAAACGGAATACGGTAAATAAATTACTAGGGCGGCGGTCACATCCCGTACCCCTTACTAAGTAGCCAAGATAATAGCCTGGAAGGTAATGCAGATCGTCTGGGCAAACACTTTGAATACATGTCAAGTGTCGCACTATAAACAAACTACCCTGAGGTTCAAAGAACGTGATGAGCGACGGCCCCTTAATCATAAAGATTCATCGAGTGAGGCTCACAATCGCCAATTTAGCTTAGCTGAACTTCAGGCAACTATAACTTCTTGCGACAACTCGGCGCCGGGTAGCGATCGTTTCGTGTATGAAATGATTAGGCACCTACCTCATGAAGCACTTAAAACACTGCTGTCTCTTTTCGATGCCATGTGGGCCGGTGGCTATATTCTGCCTCAATGGAAAGAAGCTATAGTTTATCCCGATACTTAAACAAGGTACAGACTCGTCCTTAACCAGCAGCTACAGACCAATATCACTAACAAGCTGTCTATGCAAACTGTTTGAAGAAAATCGTAAACCGGCGCTTAATATCTATTTATTGGAAAGTAAAAACATCAGACCCGCCTCATCGAGAGTTTGAGGGAGAATATCAACAATAGACCACCTTGTTCGCATCGAGGCAAACATCAGAGATGCGTTTATTACATAAGCAGCATTTACTTTCAGTACTTCTAGACCCAGAGAAAGCGTATGACAGGACATGGCGCTCCGGGATTCTGCGGGATCTTTCAGCGATGGGCGTCCGCGGGAACACGTTAAACATAACTGAAAGCTATCTTTCCAACCGCACTTTTCGCGTAAAAATGGGCGACGCTTTGTCTAGACCGTTCATCCAAGACACTAGCGTTCCGCAAGGGAAAGAGAAATGTGGCCATTATTGAAACACAGAGCGCTACGGGGGATACAATAAGTACGAGGTGCTCCGGGTATGTGGAAAGGTGTAATGGTTCCAGGGCTTACTTTTGGAAGTGCGGTTGTTTGCTTGAAGTCAGGCGTACTATCAGGGCTCGATGGCAATTAAAGGTCAGTGGGACACCTCACATTGGGCGCTCACGGGAAGACTACAAATGAAGCTGTGCAGGGTGATATGGGCAGGACAAGTTTTTAAATGAAGGAAGCTCGCAGTAATATTGATTATGAAAAACGACTGATGCATATAAAAGAAATTAAATGGACTGGGAGTGTGTTCAGGTATTTGTACAGGAATAACGTTGAATCACAGTGGAGGAAAAGAACTAGGAAGCTTACCAGCAAGTATGCGGCCTGTATGGTGTGCAACATGACAACAGAGAACGTCGAGCGGGAAGTCAGAAAGGCTGAGATAATCTCATTTGTAGAAAGAGGAAAAAAAACTAAATCAGGAAAGAAACAATTTATGATCACTCAAACTGAAGCGCATTACTTTTCGAAGCGAGATCAGGATGCCTTAGAACACGCACTTATAGAACGAGATATAAGAAGGAAGAAACATGTGCTTGCTGCGGTAAATCCATGGAAACGATGGAGCATGTTTTATTAGAATGTGAAAATATCTGCCCAGTGGTCGATTTAGGCGTCTCTGGCCTCCTTGAAACTCTTGGGTTCATTGAGAGCAGGGGGAAAGTAACATGTCCGCAATAAATATTAGTAAGAGATGTTTGGAAGATTGGTGGAAGTAGGGAAACGACAAGCAATGGAGGTGTACAAAAACAGTTCACAATGGGGGTTCAGAAGCTTTGGTTATGGGAATTCATCGTAGTGTTTTCTTTTCTTTAACATAGGTGGGACATTAGGAAATAAAATAAGAGCTTGGTGGCCCAACCCACCGCCCCGTTCCTAAGGGCACGCTCATATCATGCGTTCATCCGTCCGTCCCTCCATTTATCGTAAAAATGAATTCTCAGCATAGTAATTCCACCCAGTCTTTTATTCCATGTATGTCGATGATGTGCAGATAAGTTTCAAATCATGCAATATTGCTATCTTCGAACGACAGCTGCAGCTTGGAATAAACAAGTTGTCTAAATGGGCGAATGAGAATGGCTTCAGAACAAACACCCGAAAAAGTACTTACGTACTTCTCTCCAAACGAGAGGTCTAGCACCACTGCCAAGTATTATGATCAAGGGAGATCAACTCTGTGAACAGCGAACATAAATTCCTGGGAATCATTTTAGACTAAGCGCTTAGACTTACGCATTCGCCATATTAAACTTCTGAAGACGAAATGTCTCAAAACAATGAACCTCTCCTAAAGCTTCAGTCACACACATGCGGTAGTGATTGAACATGTCTCCTGAAGTTGTACAGGCGCCTTGTCCGCTCTCGCCTGGGCTTTGGGTGCTCTAATATATCGCTCCACAATGCCAGGCGCATTAAAAATCTTAGACCCAGCTCACCATTTAGGTATCCGTCTCGAGGCTGGTGCCTTCAGGACAAGTCTCTACGTAGAATCAAATGAGTGGGCACTCTGTCTACAGAGGTCATATTCCAGCTTCATCTATTATCTAAAAGTAATTTCTAATCCTGAACATGCTTGTTACACAATTCTAAACGATATGTCCTCTTCAATAATCGGTCCAGAGCAAGGAACCCCTTCTCACTGCGTCTGAGGAATCTCGGTGAAGTTATGTGCTTCCCACTCCTACAACATCACGTAATGTTTCCTGCGAAGCTGTCACCGCCGTGTTAGCGGCAGCTCGTGGAATGTGACATGTCGTTTGTTGAAGTCACTAAGCCTGCTCCTTAGATGCACATTTGAATGCATTTCCTTGAACTTCGGTCGACGTACTGCTGCCAGCAGTTTTGACCGATGCATCGAAGTGGCATGCCGGTGTGTCTTATTCAGCAGTCGGTCCTTCCTTCTCGGAGTCCGACATTCTGCATGCGCAAACAATACGAGGGTGAATCGGAAAGTCTTTGCCCTATTTTTGAAAGCCAAATTACGGCTGCGAAGTCCAATTGTCCATTCCCAGCGACGGACCTTTCTTGGACCGGGCCGGCCTTATCCGCATGTAGCTCCGCGGCACGGGCTCTGCTGTCAGTTGTTGAAGTCATGGCGGTTGTGCTTCACACGTCCACGGCATACGAGCAACGAAGTGTAGTTCGTTTTCTATGGAGCAAGGGACGAACGGCCGTCGGAATGCACAGGGAAATACAGCCCACGTGTGGGGAAAGTTTCCTCGCTTTGGGAAGTGTGAGGTGGGGGTGTTGTGGGTTCGCAAAACGCCGTGAAGCCTTGCATCACAACGAGCGTTCGGGGAGGCGGCGTACGTCTCTGATTGACATTTCACTGGAAGAGTCTGGACCACCCATCATACAGTCCGTACCTCGCCCCTAGTGATTTCCATGTTTTCGGTCCGCGGAAGAAGTTCTGGCCAGGAGAGCGGTCCGACGGTAGTTCCAGTCATCTGGACGAATCCTGCCACAGGGGCACCTCAAATTTAGTGCTGCGATGGGACATTTGTCCGAACCAGTGTGGGAACTATGTGGAAAAATAGTGCAAGGTATGTAGCCATAGTACGTATATATATATATAATTACCTGTATGTACATTATTTTGGCTTATAAAAAATAGGGGCAAAGACTGATTCGCCCTCGTACCTTCACGGCTGAAGCACATGTATGCACTATTATAAGCTGTGAAACACATCGAACAATTAAAACGAGAAAAGGCAATTATATTTACTCTCTCTAAGCGTTGTCAAGGCTTTAGTTCGCTGCAAAAGCATAAAAACCCGGTAATTATTGACCTTTATACACTCCTGTGCAATGTTTGTGCACGTAAGCAACGTGTAATATATGCTGGACAGCTGGCGCAGAGGTATTGAGGGTAATATTCTCGCCAACGAAATTGCCAACTACAGCAACAAAAGCTGTAAACTCAACCATAGCTGTTCCCGCCATAGATTTGAAACCTTTCATTCGGGAAAAATGCGCGACTATTGACAAGGCTTGTGGGACGCCCAAACGTCGATTAAACTTAATTTAATGAAGACACAATTAGGCACGTCCTCATCAATAAAATCAGGACAAACCGATGACCTGTTATGTCGACTAAGAATAGGGCACACATTCGGTACAAATAACTTGTTTTCTGGTGTTGAACCACCTACGTGTGGTATATGTGGTGAACGTCTCATCGTCATCCACGCCCTTGTGGAGTGTCGGGAAGCAGAAAGAGAGGAAGCAGCGCCTCCCTTTAGCATATCGGCAGCGTATACCATTGCACCTAACATCATTTCTTGGCACCAACTGTTTATTGGACAGCAAATCTGTTCTAATTTTTTTTAATCGCATTCTTACATTGCACATTATGAGTCCTAAAGCTATCTTACTTAGAAGCTTCTGCTCCGTTATTTGCATATAGCATAGCATACCTTGCGTTCAAGAGCCCTGATGAGGCAATCGGGCTATTATAATTTATTTTTAGTATGTCATCTCATCAGAGTACATATATCTTATGTTGGTGTTAGAGCTCGCAATTCGTTGTCATCATCTTACTGCGTATATATTTTACGCAGTTTACAGCGACTGTTTCAGGCCCCTTCTCACATCTCACATCACATCTGTCTCTCGTTATTCATCGCTCCAGTGCCAACTAATTGATCTTGACCTGGCGCTCTTTGGTCATACTTGGCCCTAGCGCCACAATACATCACATTCATCAAGAGATTGGGGAAACGGTGCAGTTAACAAAAACGTCCAGAATTCATACGACTGTATTCGTTCGCTCAAACACCATTTTCTGTGGTTGTGAGAGGGTGAATTATGGTCATGAAACACCTATAAAGGTGAATTTATCTTTAATGTGTGCAGACCTACCTGTGTGCGACACGCATTTCGACGTGTCTCTGTCGGTTCCGTCATGCTTCTTGCGGGCGCAGTTGTCGCCTGAGCAGGTTGGAGGAATTGCTTCTGCGCAGCAGCACACTCTATCGGGCGTCAAGAAACCGAACTGGGTCTCCACGGGTGAAGGCGCGGCGCCTGGTCTTAATTGTTCTTGTTTCCTTCTTTGTAACGATGTCCACACAACCTGGACCTCGCATTAGTCATTCTTTACCATCGTTTCTAGCGGCACGTGCGGTTTTCATCTCGACGAACCACCGTTGATGCGTCAGCGTTGATCCAAAGGCTGTTGCTGGCAGCCGAAACATCATAAACTCCGAAGCTACTCTTCGCAAAACGGTGCACAGCTGCTTGGATGCGGGGCTGTCTTGTGTGCTTGTGTTATGGCAGCGGCATTGATGTCAGCGGTCGGAGGTAAAAGCGCAGGGAGTGACGTCAGCGGAAGAGCATGACAGCTATGAAAGCCCGAAGCAGTAGTTTCGCGGAATTTTGCTCGATTCTACGAGGGCGCACATTTATTGTTTTGTTTTCATTGCCAATAATGTAAATTAAAATCCTGCCCAAATAACCAATTCTGGGAAAATTGTCGCAAGGTTTTGTATATATAATGATTTATGCCTAAAAGGTGACTCATCATGTTCTTCGGACGCCAGAGACAGGAAGAACAACGTCGATGTTATTTTTGCATTCTGTGCTACATCTGTCATTCTGTCATCGGATTTCACTTGTTTTGGCATGGATTTTTCTGTTTCTGCGTACACTAGCAGGCAAAATGAGCCGAGCATGCCTTATAAAGAGCTTGCATGAATTCCTCTTGTCATGAGAGAAAGATGCGACACGCGTACTCATGATAAACTCCATTAATTACTCTCTTCCGCTTACACGCGAAAATCTGCATTGTAAATGAAACATTGTACGTGATCAAAAATAAAGCGCAGCGCTTACTGTCAATCTCAAGTATTCTTCCACTTGAGTCGTGAATAGATTGCAAAAAATATGAATGTGTAACTGTCACAAAACCAGTCACGTAAAGGTCGCGTTTGCAAAACTTGTGTCAAAGGCGTCAGGCTGGTAACGTGGTCTTTTCACTGGATTTAAAAATAGCTCTTTAGCAGACTCAAGCAGCTCTGAAATATGTGTCTGTTTTCATTGATTGCGTACTGTGGTTAGATGCCTTATTGAGAACTTGACTGATGGAAACAGCAAAGAATTTCGCGGCACATCTTCAATCCGTATTTCTTCAAAAAAGCTCCTATAGGTCTCTAGCAAAGGGTTAGTAAGCTTTGAGCACTGGCTGGCATCAATATTGTAATTACAGTATCCAACCCAGTAACTATGATCAAAAGGTAATTAGTGAATTGTTATTAAATAACAATATTTGAGATTGTGGTGCAAATTCTAATGTTCGCCGCTTCTGAAGCTTGACCAGCAAGAACTGTCTCGAGTACCCTGTGTTTAATAATCTGACAGTCGCCGCCAAAAGCCGCAGTGCGTGCATAGACTATCACACTCTTGGTTCGTGTCCTGATACCTCAACCGGTTTCGCGTGGCACACTTTCGATAGCGATTGAGCCCAATACGGGTACAAATTCTCGATTGCGAAGGGCTGCTTTCCCCCAGTCTGCGGAGAGGAGCAAATCGTGACGTAGAAACTCGATTCCGAAGAAAGTGCCATGTGTCACACCGCGATGTTAAACAAGGAAGGTTAACCCGGACAACCTGCACGAACGCCGTTGTGAAGGAACTGATAACGGAATGTGCTTCGCGAATGAATAGGACTGAATGCTCGTTGAATGAATTTCTTACTGAGCTATATACGTGGTAGCTTTTTGTTACACAGCCCTCCCGATTGTTCTCGGAGGAATCCCCCAATAGGCTCGTGTAAATGAATCGAAGCCCAAATGTTGAAGGGCGCAAACGACCGCGTCCTGTTTTGTCCAGTTCTGCGCTGCGGATTGTCGAAGCTCACATACGCCTACTTGTGCTCTGCAGTATTTTTTTGCAAGAAAGCGTGCTTGTCGTGCGATGCATGCGTGATGTACATACCGCTCGAAACGCGAAGTCGACCGCCATGCCACGTTTACATCTACACTAACTATTCGCCCCCCCCCCCCCCCCGCCCTTATTTTCTAGTGGCATACGGCGGCACTCTCGTACCACCTGTTCACTCTGCCGCTCTGCATGCGTTGGTGTGCCTATACAGCTGCTCGGTTCTGACAGTGCGAACAGTTGGAGAGCTGCGCCCACCACTCCTTCTTGACGCTTTACATACGCAGTGCACCGCCTATACCTCTGTGCGAAGGGGCAGCCCCGGGAAAAAAGAAAATCGCTGCTTCCATGATTTGGCAAGTTTGATAGCGCCTGACGGGCACGCCGCGCTCGCACGAACGGCTTCTCCGTCCGAACATTCCAGCGAACCAGCTGGTACGCTGCGCTGCCTGGATGCCGCACATATAGTGTCGCCGCGCCCACATCGAGTCGTCGTCCTTGCGCTTGCGGACTTACTGGCACTTTGTGCTGCCTCGCCGTGTGAGTTGGTGTAAGCAACGTTGCGCGGAAAATGACAACGACCAGACTGCACGTGACCCGGCTGAAGGAGCCGTGAGTATACGCTCCCAAGGCTCCTTTGCATTTTACGCAGATTGCCTTCAATCCTTTCTAATAGTCTCTCGGAATTGGTTACGTAGAACATTGGTCTTGAATACGAAGTCGTATGCGTGCGAAATGGTCTGACAGTGGTTTTAATTATGTTCTTGCCGTCAGGTTTCCAAAAGATCGGTTCTAATTAGCTAGACTTTTGTGTCGTCACCAACTACGAATAACATTCAGGATCTGCGTCTCGAACACCGCGCGACAACACGAAACTCTCCTGTATGTATCAACGGGCCAACCCATCAGGCGATGCCGCATCATGATATCCGTGTTTATGCAAACAACTTTATCATAACAAACATAAGGAGGCTGTTACTTCCACGCCCATAGGGATGCTGCGATCAACATCTAGCCGTAGTGTTAATCAAATCGTGTTTTTTTTTAGAGCGCAGCTCTTAGGCACCCGTTCCCGAGTTGAGCGTCGGCGTCCCTCGGCGCAACCGCGCGAAGGGGCGCGTGCCACTGCTCGCGCTGGCTCCGATGCCGCTCATCATGCCAGCGTTCCCACACTGCCCCTCCCTCTGCGAATGCGTTAACGGCACTGCCCACTGCCAGTAATTGCAGTCACTTCGGTCTCATCAATCGCGAAATGAAGACACATATCGAGCTGCGCTCAAATTTCGCATTAAGGAGTACCGTGATCATCGGACACTTTTTTTCACGTTCCTAACATACCAGGCGGGAATAAGAACAGACTGCACAAAAGTATTGCGTTCCTGAGCTCCCTGCGTCTCTCGGGATACTCGCACGCACCATGGCTGCTGTGGGATGGACTAAGTCGTTGCCTGTGTTAACTTTCTCATATACGTGAGCACAATTTAGTTAGAATCACGGCAGGCAAATTTTTATCTCGCACAATATTCATCGCCAGTTCTTACGCTAACTTGCGTCCCTCATTGGGCTTCGACCGGCACTGCTCACAAGCTCGTGCTGAAGCGATGACGTAGTGGCCCTTACTGAGCGAGGACTGTCGCGATCGTAGTTTGCAGGCCTATGGAGATGGCTTGTGTACCGCTGCCCTCAGCTACAGTGTCTCAGTTGCTTAAGGGGGTAACTCCTGCCGCTAATTATGGAATTCATAAAGCACGTGTCTAATTCGTACCTTCAAAAAAATCAGCGGATCCCGCGCACTGGGGAGCGCGGGATCCGCTGTGGAGAGAAGTAATCCGCGATTACTTCTCTCCACCTTGCGGGTTTCCGCAGAACTACTACGTCAAACTCTTGCCTTTGCTTCGCGTTGCAACAGAACTGCTTATTGGCCTAGTTGGTGCTTGCTAAAAGACATGTTTTTGCCGCCTGTGCTGTCTTTGCGTGTCTTTCTTTTGAGTGTTCAATTGCGGCAAAAACATGTCTTTTCCTTCGTGTTGTCGACAAATTCGACTTCGCCCTGCCATCTGCTAGCCGCCTGGTTAGCTCAGATGGTAGAGCGGCTGCCCCGGAACGGCGGTGGTCCCGGGTTCGAGTCCCGGACCAGGACGAATTTTTGTTTAACTATGAGGCTTTTGTTTCGAGGAACCCGTATGGGTTTCCTTTGTAGCAATTGCTACGAACGGGTGGATGTCTGATTTTCCCTTTATCCACTGGGGAGCTGTAAGCTCGATGTAAGATCGATGTAAGCGGAGCTTTGTATGCTGTTTGCTTTGATTGACGATATAATTAGCGGTGATGTTGGCGGCGAATGTGCAGTTCATTCAGCGCTTAGTCCAATACGAGAGTGGTGAGTTGATGTTAAACATTACCTTGTGTGCACCACTGTTGTCTGTCTGCGTAGTCCACAGAACACATAGGGAGACGTGTTTGATTGATGCGTTGTTGTGCATGCGTTATTGTTAATTTATAATGTCTGAGAGGGTTGAGCATTATCATATTGCCTTACATGGCATATTGCATCGTGGCAGAAGTGTTAAACTTTGATAGAATTATGGGGCTGTACGTAATTCGATTATCATAAAATTGTGTGTAATTGTACACATACATTCGCAGTCTGCACCACGTTTCGCTGTGCGTAGCAAAGACGCTCCTGTTCCGCGCGACGCTTCTTTCGGGCCTGGGGTGTCCTCGACGCTGAGTGCACGCTTTCGAGCCATTTTGCTGGCGCGTGTGTACGTGCTCCTTTGTACACGTGGCCAGTACAGTGTTGAGATGCCAGCTCCAAGCGCTTTCTTCAGGCTATGTACGAGTGTAATGTTTACACTATCGCAGCCCAGCGCGCGCCCTCCACAGCCTAGCTCTTGCATTTCCGAGGAATGCAAGCACAGCACGTGCCTTACGCACAAACTGGGCAACGCTGCCGCGGCGGCGCCGGCCGGGATGCGCGGAGGCGAGTGCCATCTGGTAGTGTCGCAAGGAACCCAGCGGCATGCGCGGCAAGACCATCAGCGCCCGGAAGGTCGGGAGAAGAGGCGAAGGAAGCTTCGCTGAAAAATGGGTAGTGACGTTTGAGCAGCCAGGGCGCACGCTAGAATGCTAGCTTCGTTGAGGATTCGAGAGGCGCTGCGAAGACCGACCGAGACTTTTTTGCTGAATTCTGACGCATTTTCTTCATGACGATGGCCTGTTCAGGCTGCCTCAGTTATACGCAGACATGGACATTCTCACGAGGTCGAGCCTTCGCGATAGCGTCCTCACCCTCACTAGGTGAGGCGACGATCGTCTTCCGAATATTGGTGAGGTGAGGGAGTGTGACGATGCGATTCATATTGCTGAAGTGCAGATTACTCACTTAGATCGTATGCCTGGTTGGTGGCTTTGTGCTCTCAGGTTCCGAAGCGCACTGGCAGGAAGCCTCTTTAGCTGGGATGTACGTCGAAACCCGCTTGCAACTGGCCTTAGCGTCTGGGAGCAGTAACGAAATTGAAGTGACTGCCGCTTTCTGGCGTAACTCCGATGTTTGTTTTTACATCGAATCTGTATAAGGCTAGGGCATCAGAATCAAAATTTATTGTTAGAAGTTGGGTCAAATTACAAGTGTTTAGTATGCAGGAGGAGGTCCCATAGTCAGACTGTATCGGGACCTCCTGTACAAGAATAGTTATGGTAATTGACATCTCAAAGCAACAGTAGCATATAATAAGGTATTATACAAGCAACAGGAAATGAACGTTTACAGAGCAAAATACAGAATTCATTACAAATAATAACAAGGTTTAGCTTATCTCACGGTAAAATAAAGAATTGTATGTGAAGAAAATACCAGTAGTTACAAGAAAAGAAATCAAACAAAAAGCCAAAACAAGCAGGAAAGAACGAAAAAAAAAACGGTTATAGTAAATTTTCTCATTAGTTTGTCAATAATAAATGCGTTTCGAGTTCCCTTTTGAATTAGTGCAAAGATCTTGTGTTTTTGATGAGAGGAAGAGTGTTCCATACTGACATGGAAGTGAATTCTACGGTTTGTTTACCGTAGTTAGTGCGGATTCGCGGTAAAAGAAAATTGTTATTCAGCGTGAATCTGGTGGTACTATTAGTTTTCAGGTTAGATGGTGAAAATGTTATCGATGATAGCTCATTATGTAGAAATATGTGGGAAAAGATACCTAGGTTGTATTTAGTGAGCCCAGAAACAGTAAGGATGTTATTGTCGTGTAGTAAGGAAGTGGCATTAGAAAAGCGTGAACTATAGGTAATTATTCTGATGGCTCGGTTCTGAACTGTCTGTAAAGACGCAGTATGAGTATTACAGGTGTTTCCCCAACATATCATACCATAAGTAATGTGGGAGTGGACGAAAGAGTGGTAAGTGAGAGCAATGTGGTACGTATGAAGTAGGGGCGTGCTTTAATTAAGATGCGTGTACCGTAAGCCATTTTCCTTTTTATGGGGGCAATATGATTGTGATATTTCAGATTACAATCAAGTAGAACGCCAAGGAAAGATGAACATGAACTTGGATGAAGGAAGTGGGGACCAAGACTGATAGGTGGAATGGAAGCTATGTTTCGCTGATGTGAAGAGAATACAACAAATTGTCTTAGTTTCATTAATAGATAACATGTTAACATTACACCACCTTAGAAAGTTTTCCAAGTCAGCATTTAGCTTATTAACGAGAGATGAGATATCTTTATGAAAAGTGAATATAGTGGTATCATCAGCGTACAGAATGCATTTTGTAAAAGAAAGACAATTAGGTAAATCATTAATATAAACTAAAAAGAGGAGTGGCCCCAGGATGGAGCCCTGAGGCACACCGATGTTAGTAGTTCGCTGTCGAGAATAAGCACTGGAAACTGAAACAACTCGAACCCGGTTATGTAAGTAGCTTTTTAGTAGCGAAAGGGCAGGACCGCAAATGCCAATTGCTTCGAGCTTAGAAAATAAGATAGTGATTAATGCTATCAAATGCTTGCGTTATATCGATGAAAACTGAGGCGGCGAGAAATCCCTCGTCAATTATTTTTTTTTAGTTGGTCCGTAAGATAAGTGCCAGCTCTGTGGAATACCCATGGCGAGAACTGAACTGGCATGCAGAGAGGATATTAAATTTAGAAAGATATTTTGTTAGCCGTATTTCAATTAGTTTCTCAATAACTTTTCCAAAGAACGGCAGAATGAAAATAGGTCTGTAGTTGTGCAATAATGAGTTGTCGCCTTTTTTAAAAATCTGGAATAACTATGCCACGCTCGAGTTCAGAGGGAACTAAACCAGTCCTGAATAATAAATTAACAATGAATGAAAGCATGTCTGAAATTAGGTGCGAAATGAGTTCAGTGTTAGCAGGGTTGACCTCACCGATTCCAGCGCTTGTCGCTTTTTAGGTTATCTCTAACCGCAGCTACTCCTGCGGGCGTCGCCTGCGAATGAACCCGCGAACGCGCTCGTGCCGCTGCTCGCGCGTTCGTCGTCGTCTTGCACGGCCGGCTCCGTTGCCGCTCATCATTCCAGCGTAGAATTTAATTCCTCTTCTATCGACGTAATGGGGAGGCTGCGTTAAAAATTTTCTCTACCGTAGTTCTCTACCCTAGTTCCCGAGGGCCAAACGATCCGGATACTAGGTATGCACCTACAAAGCAACGGCAAAAACACAGTGACTATCGACAAACTTGCGGCATGCGTGAACCAAACCAACCGTTTGATCCGACGCATCGCCAACAAGCACTTTGGGATGAAGGAAGGGGATCTTAGGCGTCTAATCCAGGCTTTTGTGCTCAGCCGTTTCATGTACTCCCTCCCGTATCTCAACCTGTATAAAGCGGAGAAGGAAAAGGCAAACTGCCTCATAACACAAACCTACAAGGCGGCGATCCACCTGCCGAGATACACATCCACCGAGAGACTCCTGAAAATGGGTGACCACAACACGCTCGACGAACTAGTTGAAGCACACAGAACAGCCCAATACGAAAGATTAACCAATTGAGACACCTGCGGGAAGACGCATCCTAAGGAAATTAAACATCCCGTACGAGAGCACTCAAACAAACGTCGGGCCCATACCCAGAGACATCTTCAGTCGCCTCAGGGTCGACCCAATTCCAAAGAACATGCAGCCGGAGTATATCACACCAAAACGGAGACAGGCCCGGGCCAAAGCACTCCAGAAACACTATGCAAACCACGAGGAGGCGGTCTACGTAGACGTAGCCGAACTCTGAGAACGCGACGCTTTCTCTGCAGGGGTAGTAGGAAACGACCTCAAACCAATCACCGCGGTCACTGTTTTTGGAAGGCACGCGGAAGAAGTGGAAGAAGCCGCGATAGCAATAGCTATCACAAATACCGCAGCCAAAATAATTTTCTGCGACTACAAGACGGCAGTGCGTAATTTTGCCAAAGGCAGAACCCACGAACCGGCGCTACAAATTCTAAAGGAAGTACATTTCACGCCCGCCAGATCAGGATCATGTGGATCCCTGCGCACTCGTCCCATCCCGGGAACGAAGCGGTTCACAATTTCGCCCGAGGACTCGTCAACCGGGCAGTGAGCCAACCGATCCTGCGAGGAGCAAAAGAGCGCATGATAACCTACCACGAAATTACGCAACACTATAAAAACGAGACTCGAATAACCACAATAACAATTCCAGGGTGTCTACCACCCGGGAAAACCGGGAATTATCAGGGATTTTGAGTAGTCTGGAAAAAGTCAGGGGAAACTCAGGGAATTTGGGCCTCTATCAGGGAAAATTAGCGGCAATTTTATTGGAAGGGTCGAAAGTCGCGGTAATGCTGGCTCGAGAAACAGACAGGAATCGCAATGAATTGTCTTTGACGCTCTGTCGTCGGCTGGATGAGTTGCCAGTGTGCAGTCAACGACCGACTTTCCAGATTCCCGATAATTTGGACGGCTTCGCGGCACCACCACGTACCCCATAGAGTCAACGTATCAGAACGTGTGAAATTTCGGACGCAAGAACCCTTCGCCGTCCGATTTTCCGGACGTTTTGCCGTGACCGCAGGTCCGAAACGGCAATAATCAAAGGCACCACCGCTGCCGTTTTGATTACTTCGCCACCTCGAACCGGCACTCTCGCACGCAGATCCGCTGGCAGCCGTTGCCACCACTGCGGCAACGCTAGGCCTAGCTGCTTCGACGTTCGCTATGAAGCTTTTTGCCCCTGGGTGCCGAGTTTCTTTATTGAAAGAATTAGCTGCTGTCAGCAATGGCACGGACACCGCTTTTGTGGTCCTCGCGATTGGCTTAGAAACTTAGAAAACACGGTGCGTTGCATAATGCCGGTTCCCGAAACTCAGCTTCGACTCTGCACAGAAATGTCACATGGTGAAGCATACGCAAAAGTATTGCAGTGAAGCATGACAAGCGTTGGAAGGGGCTATAGCCACGGAAAACAGTATGTATTCCTTAATTATACACACGTGCACCCGGTATTTCCTGTCACAGTACGAGCGCCGATATGCCTACTATGTGCACCGACAGGCCTTCAGAGCGTTTTCGAACGTGCCTGTGGCGGTTTGAGCCCCTAAGGGCAGTAAATGACACGCATTTACTTTTTTCCAACTGGCCGATTTTTCGAATGTTTTCGCGACCCCTAGGGAGCTCTAAAAATTGGCCGTGGACTGTGCAACTGACCAAGATGCTTCAAATGGTCCTTGGGGCGAACGAGTGGCAGAAGGACAAGCACAGAAATGATGTACGGATTGAGGAATAAACAGGAAAGGAAGCTTGCTGCCGCCGTTTTGAAGGAGCTTGAGCTCAAAAAACAGTTTTGGCTGATGCCGAGATGCAGGTGTCCCGCATCCAAACCAAAATAAACTCTTTAAAGCAGTGAAACACAACACTCAGGCGTCGTGCGCGGGCTGAGAGTATGTCAGGACAGTTGAGGTTGACTTACGAGCGGTTGAGAGAGAATCTCAATTGTGACAGAGTTCGGGCCTCATACCACTGAGCTTGCTATCAGTTGATAGAAATAGCTCATCTTCGAATATATTTGCTTCTGTGTGCATCTCCTTTTTATTCGTATTTGTGAATGTCCGACTTATTTGCAATTTTTTTTCGAAGACACTTTATTTGCTGTGCATTTTACTAACCCCTGCCTTCTATTCTCTTTTTGAATAACATAAACACTACTCCTTAGTATTCAAATTGGATTAAGTCGCTTTTTAATTTTTTTCATGTGCTTACTCGAGAGTGACAGCATCAGGCAATATGGTTTCAGCCCGTCGTTACATAAAACACAGTTCTGAATCACTCAGGGAAATGGGCAAAGGCACTCAGGGAAAACCTGGAAAACTCAGGGAATTTGGAAATGTCAACTTGATAGACACCCTGAATTCCTTAACCAAAAACCAGCAGGCGACGTGTAGGCAACTCCAAACATACACCTTCCCCAACCCGTACAAACTATCCATAGTCTACCCAGGGGTACACTCCCCCGAGTGTACGCTATGGGAGGCCGACAAAGCCAATTTAGCACACATCTTGCACGGATGCCCTGAGCTCAAACCTAGCGTCGAATGGCAGCTATGCAACCGAGAGCGGTGGGAGGCTGCGGTGACCAGCTCGGAACCCGCGGTTCGACTGCGGGCCGTGGCCTGGGCTTCAGAAGTCGCCGTAAGACACGGTCTGACGGCCACCTCACGAAGCCACCATGACTTCCTACATCTAATCTCATAAATCATTTTCTGTTGACGAATTAAAGTTTTTACCACCACCATTTACCGTGGTATGAACCATGCGTAAGGGGGTATGAGCCATTCACTGTCTTAAGTGACGGACGCATTTAATAACAGTGGTGATACGAGAAGGTGTGTGCATACCTATCGTCACGAAGACCACCGATCAGGACAATATGTTCGTACCTTTGTTAAAAATTATGTCACCTCTGTGTCTTGTGCTAAACAGCTTCGCTGGTCATACACCTTCACACAGTGGTATGACTCATAATTTTTCCACGGATTAAGATAGTTACGCGTACTCCTTTATTCGAAATTAATATTCTCGGATTCACCTTTTATCGCTTTGATAAGAAAGACAAAAACGTGAGGCTTGCGAATTTTCAGGCGGTAGCGTTTGTTGGCTTAGTGAACCCCACATTACAGAAGAAAAACACATGACGTTAATGTTGCTAAAGCTCGACAACAGTACAACCCAAACTGATAAGTTTTACGCTTCGGTTTGCGGCAACTATTTGGTTAGTATCTGATTACAAATTCCAGCACTCTCTGTTTTCAAATCTCGGTAACTATGGTGAAACTTCCTGCATAACGAAATACAAACGTCGCGAGCAGTTCAATATGTCAGCAACTCACCACAGAATACATTTACGTTCCGTCCTTTAACCATATTAAACATCTTAAGAAAATATTAAGCTTCATGGCATTAACATATTTTTGGCACAAAAAATATTCCCTGCGGCTTTTCAGTGCATGCCAGTGATCACAACTTACTTTCCCAAAACTGCGACAGGGATACGAGGGACACCGCAGTTGGCTCCGGTGACTTCTGCCACATAGTAAAATGTAGTAAATACTAGATTTTATTCTTCACTTCGCCCCCTACCGAAATGCGGCCGCTGTGGCGTAAACGTGACCTCATGCTCGACAAGAGAAACTTTAGTTACTGAACCACCACGGCTGGCATGCACACTGGTGATCTCATCTGAGATCTGGTGTTCGCATCTTAAGTGGCATTCCGTATTCCTACAAACTTACATCGCCATTGGGCGATTTACCGTCACATAGACGAGAACGAAACCTCATTTGATCAAGTGCTACACCTACTTTGCATTGTGCACGTGTTCGGGATTTCGCATTGCGATGGTGCAATTTCGCATGCCTGTAAGTTGTGGTGGGCTCTAAGCGATAATAATAATAATATTTGGGGTTTTACGTGCCAACACCACTTCCTGATTATGAGGCACGCCGTAGTGGAGGACTCCGGAAATTTTGACCACCTGGGGTTCTTTAACGTGCACCTAAATCTAAGCACACGGGTGTTTTCGCATTTCGCCCCCATCGAAATGCGGCCGCCGTGGCCGGGATTCGATCCCGCGACCTCGTGCTCAGCAGCCCAACACCATAGCCACTGAGCAACCACGGCGGGTGGCTCTAAGCGAGTTCTTATTTTCGGATAAACGAGAGAATGGGAAGTGAGGGGCTCGATTTTGTTAATCATGGCCATATAAAGCCAACAGACAATTAAGCCAAGGAAAGCATCGAAGAAATTAGCTGTAGTTGAAATTGGAATGTAGAAAATAACAAAGAAAGAGAAATGAAAGTGGATGAAAATATAACGTGTCGCCGGTGGGAGCGGAACCCACAACCTCCGCAGTACGCGTACGATGCACTACCAATTGTGCTCCCACCTGCGACACGTCATCTTTTCGTCCGCTTTCAGTTTCCTTTTCTTCATTATTTTCTACATTCCAATTTAAACCACAGTTAATTTCCCCAAAGCTTCCCTTGGCTTCATTGTCTGTTGGCTTTATGTGGTCACGATTAATAAAATCGAGCGCCGAAGTTCCCCTTATCTCATTCATTCATTGCGGGGGTCTCGAATCTGGCAGCCTTGATGTCATTAGGTAGCACGCGAAGGTTTATTAGCCACGTGCCCGCTCTCCTGAGATCACGTGTTACGTGACGCCATCGGGCAAAAAAGGATATTCCACATCCGTCCACCTTGGCTCTGAGTGGCGCTGGCTAACACTGCTAGGGCTAGATCTAGTAAACATAAGCACCCAAGTTAGTGGACGGTTTGATAGCCGTCGCCGTAGCGCAATTGGTAGTGCAACGCACGCGTAATGCGGAGGTTGTGGGTTCGGCTCCCATCTACTACACGTTATCTTTTTGTTTTTCGATCGTGGAAACAAGAAGCCTGAGGAAGCCACATCGGGACTGTAGGGCGACTGGAGAACCGTTGGCAGCTATGATTAGACCAAGAAGTGGGTCGCCATGAAGGAGTTGTAGGCTGGCGCGTTGTCGTGGTGAAGTTTCCAATCGCCCGCGATGTAAGGCTGGACGCGATGAACCCTTCGTTTCTTGAGCACTTCCACGTTGAATTTGGTGGCGTTGACGGTTATACGATGTGGTACAAACTCATGGTGGACGAGCCCCCTGATGTCAAAGAATACAGTGAGCATGGTGTTGACCTTCGAATTGCTCATTCTCGCCGTGAGGCGAGGGGACACCGAGATGTGCGACTCGGCACTTTGCCTTTTTGTTTCGGGGTCGTGTTCAAACGTCCAAGGTTCGTTACCTGTGATGACATTGTAAAAAAATGAGTGTCACTTTCACACAAGTCCCAAAGTTCCTGGCACGTTTCAACGCGGCGCGATTTTTGGTCGTTCGTTAACACTTTGGGCACAATCTTCGCGCACAGTTTTCGCATCTGCAAATCATTCGTGAACTGTACTGCTTAGAAGCTTTGTCTGCGCCACTAAACGACGCTCAAACGACGGTCTGAGTTTAAAAGATCTCACACGCGTCACATTTTCCTTGGTGATGGTCATTGGTGGCCGTCCAGTGCGGGCTTCATCGCTGACCTCTTCACGATCTTCTAAAGAGGCCTCGTGCCATCGGTAGGCTTGACGTTCCGACAAACAATTCTCCCCAAAGGCCGTCTTTATCATAAGAAAAGTTTCCGCTGCGGTCTCGCCTAGTCTCACACAAATCTTGATGGTGCTGCTTCGCTCCAACGAGCGCTGCATTACGGATTGCTCGGGAAATGAAAACGAGTTTCACGGAAAAGGCTGTCCTTAATTACTCGCCAGATAGTCTCGGATGACTGAGCCTTAACTGAGCGACGGCGCGTACGTAAGCCAACTACCCCCTCCACCAATCTGAACTGGTCCTAGCGCGCTGCGACGTGTATAGTCGCTTGAATATATAATCACTGATATAGCTTTTCAGACGAACACTGTATGATGCGGCGTTGCAATGTCGAGGAGTGTGTGGTTTGTCAATCCTCCCCTCCTTGATATTTGGCATATGTAATGTAAATAAATAAAACAATGAATAAAGATACCAACAGCGGAATACATCACTTTTATGAGCGGAGTGAAGGGCAGGGGCAAGGCTACGTGACTAGCTCGGCCGCGTCACGATCATTGCCAGTGACGTATCAGAGTTGACGTATAATTCACGCACTTTATTGCTTTTTCGCTAAGCGGAGCAACAACCGAGCGCTCCGCTGTTTCATTTCAATTGGCGCTGGGCACGAAAACAACTTCGCCGGTGCAACTGTCGTCTGACTGCGGCCGTAACCTTTATGCGACGAGCGGCGACGCATGTCGGACAAGCCGCGCAATGGGGTTCATCCGGGATCAAAGCATTAACTACTTGCGCGGTCGAAGCAATGTATACGGGCGACCGCTTTAGTGCCGCTCGCTCTCAACGCAAATTGCAGCGTTCAGTACTGGCGTGGCGATGATAAAAACGGTACGCGGCATGTGTTCGAAAAGCACCACGGGCGGAAACACTTGTGAGCAACACTGCTAGTCCCGTGTTGCGCCAAGGGAGCCGAACTCTGGAGTAAAGCCTGATATATTCGGTTTTGTTTATTCGGTGTGCGACCACTGCGTAGCCCTCATTCTGGGGCACTCCGGCTCATGTGGGCGGTCTGAGATGAGGCCTCAGTTTATTTCCTTGCATACTTTGAGTCTTACCTAAAGAACGTTACGGGAAAGGAGCGTTCACCAGCTCTCTATCGTTTTCCTGATAGGCCTGCCGCACTACACAAATATTTAACGAAAGACGCACAATTTCGCCCCTTAGTACGGCGCTTACAGTACCAAGAACTTGGTTGAAGCGAGTAGCGCGACACAGTTGTTGTCAAGCGAGGAAATAGATAAAAAGGATGCTTTGTTATGCTTCGCTGCGGGATTGCAGCGCCGTCTATGAAGCACGGCTGCAACCTTGTAGGACGTTCTCGTGTTTCAATGTGTATTTTTGTCGCGCGCGGGCTCTTACTCATGTCGCACTGGTTGTCGAGTGCCTCGCTTGACACTGGTGTCAGATAAGCCCTTAAGGCCCAACCACACGCAGCCCGTGATACGCGTCTCGCTACGCGTACACGTAAGCGTACGCGTCTGCGTGCGCGTACGCGGGTGATGAAGGGAAGGGCGTCCAGCCACACGATACGCGCACACGTGCGCGCTTCGCTGCGCGTAGCACAGGGCTGACAGACCAGCTGCCCAGCGATGGCGGAAACGGTCGTCTTTGGCTTTGAGAAAAGTTTATCTTTAATTTCTTTATGGCTAGCCATGTTTATTTAATTTATCAATGTTAGAGCTAGTACATTGTTTTTAAGTTGAGAAACGCACGCTGTTCGTATCTATACATCCTTATGGCAAGAAAAGCTACATCAATTATCAACATCACGCGCGATAGCGTCTGCTTGCTCACAACTGCAGCTGACATCTGCGCGCGACCACGCACGACGTTGCTGCCGAGCCCTTGCTTAGCCGCTTGCTTCGCCGGCATCAGCGTTCTCTCCCCGTAATGTAGTACCACATGAGAAAGAAGCTTTTGCTGCTGCTGCTCTTGCAACGGCGGCGGGAGCGCAGAAAGCGTCTGCGGCCTCTGCGGCGGCGACGTTGGTGGGTCCGGCCAGTCTTTCAACTGCGTAAAGAAGAAGGACTTTACGGCTGTGAGTAACTTCTTTCCTTTCGATGATCTACAGTGGTAGAACTAGGAGCCAGTGTTTGGACATGGAGACTTATCTTCGTTAGGACAGCAATTACTTATCAGCGTTTTTAAGTGCGAGCATAAGCGAAAGGGTTAAAGTAGTAATGCAGGGATCGTACTCGCAGAGCGCGAACGCCCAATTCGCAGAACAGCATCGCGTCGTCGGTGCAAGGTTCGTCCAGGTTGACAGCACCGATCGAAACGATAACGTGACGCACGCGAACAGGGGGAACGACAAGAGCAGGGTGTAGTGCGGAAAGCGCGAAAGCATAGGCGAAGATCGGGCTGATTAGCCGCCGGAAGCATACAGATAGTATATTGGATACGTGGTGACAACACCTCACGACGTTTCAACCGCCGTCTGTCTAACCCGTGTATGCCGTACGACATACGGTCATTAACTGTTCAGCGTCAGAGGGGAAGAAGCGCTTGATTCAACAGACAATCTGTAATACTAATTTGGGGCTCCCTTCATTATTAACAGTAGACCATACTGTTTACACAGAGCTTGTGTAGCAGCCTCTTTTCTTGCACAAAATTTGTAAGGATTAAGTTTTGTAATACATTTTCTGCTATTCGATATTTTATTTGATATCCAGATTATTTTTTCTTCATTTGATTCGATTCTAAATCTACTTTTCGGTATTAGCACACCCCTACAAAAAGCTAAGGACTGCTAGTTATATTTGTGCCATTAGTATAGCACATAGATTCAAGAACACCTTTTTACACGTGTTGGTTGTCTTATATGAAGCTTGTGGAGGAGATAAGATTTCCTATATTTTCTGTCTCTCAGAATTGTGACTGTAGAATATGAAGTGTAATGTAATTAAATTGTGACCTGGGGGGCAGGTTAAAATTCTGTGCGACTAATTTCGGAAGTTTCTTGGCAGTGGCCGCACGATTTTAATATACCGTTGACTGGCTCTCCTGTTTTGCCGAACCACTGTTTGTATTCAAGCACATAAACAAAGCAGGGGGTAAAATTAATGATGGCTAGTGGCTATACGTGTGTGTCTGTGAAAAGTGTACAGCTCCTGATACCTGCGCGTGTATATGGGCAGGGCATGGTCTTGCTGCCAGGCAATAATGCACCATTTTTTACAGATGCAACGGATACGTCAGGATGACCACGGATTTTTCTACAAGTTCTTTCGCAAGGCGCCGCAGCTCTTGGACAAGCTATTGAGCTTTTTAGCAGAGGCCCTCACACGGCAGCACCACATTCGAGAAACCCCTGGAGCCTGGAGAACGACTTGCTGTAGCATTGAGGTTGGTAAAGGACAGTTGCGCCTAGAGTAATAATGTGCGATTGCAGGAATACAGAACACCGTTTCTTTGTCATTTAATGTATCATTTATTTTATTTACATATTACTGCCCGCCGCCTTTTGGAAGCCAAATCAGGAAGGAGCCACAAAACATTGAAGCAAAACAAAAGAAAGAAGGAAATGACTGACAATGAGCGTGCATAAAAAATACTAATACATAATAATAATAATAATATATTAATAATCATCTTTATTTCTCTCTTTCCACAGAATACAGAATTATACACAACTAACTATTTATTAACTCATAAACAAATAAAAAAAATGGGACACGAAATGCTGATACAAAACGAGAAATAGTAATGATGGTACTGACAATGCGCGTGAAAAGAAATACAAGAAAAAAATGATCGCATGAGCACAGAGACTGAAAGTTTCCACTTACTGCATCACCAGTGTAACAGTTACGGCTAACTCTAAAAAAAACTGCCATCGACTGGCATCGCACAAAAGCTACCTCAGTGCTTTTGACCTTGCGCAACCTGTAAAACATGCACTGAGGTATGCTTGCACATGTAGTATTAAACAAAGGTGGTAGCTAACCTACACAAATGAATTTTGATCGTATGTCACCTGAAAAGGGCCCCCCACAGCCATGTAGATCATTGTGAAGAAAAATCATGTCATCATAATTAGTATTCAAACAATTGAAACATGCGTACTAATTTTTTTTCAACTTGCATTCAAGCTACTTGGCATCCCGGTAAGACATAAAAGACGTTGCCTTGACTTACTGTGTGGGGATTGAGGCGGCTAGACTCTGCAGTGGTGTGTAAGTCATATAGTGGCGATCGTGCCTGCAAAGTATTAAACTGCAGAACAGCACGACAGCCGCAGAAATTTCTTACATTTTTTTCAGCTTAAGAAATTTTTTAAAGCTCACATGCTGTTCACGGCTCCCGTCAGGTAGCCCTGCTTCCTGCCAGTGAAGCAGGGTCATACGTATAAATGTCTCATTTACACACTGCCTTCAATGTCACTGATTACGTACAAAGACTTTGGCCAAACATCCAATGCAGAACATGCAAAACCAACTCCGGAACTGAGCCACGGAACACGAAGAAAAAAAATGCAAGGAATGTGGCTTGTGGATGATAGTTGTGGGAGAGGTAGAAGTTGTCTATGTTGGCAGTGAACCTTGCCTCCTGGCTATGTGGTGGCAAGACTTTTGCCTTTCTGCTACCTCTTCTAATAATAATAAAACAATATGAAAAATGCTTGCGCTGCTAGAACGCCCCGACAGGCTTTGCAACTTGCAGCATATAACCGAAATTTTCAGTGGGGTCTGGTTGAAGGTTCATTACATTTTTTTATTTACAGGCATGTACAGGCATCTCTACATGCATGCACAAACTCTTCATGCACAGGTGGTGAACTCAAAAAGGTTCATTGCTGCAAGACAGGCTGAATGAGTAAACACAGATGAAAGCGATAAACATCTGTCTTGCAACAACAAACCTTTAGTTGCAAGTCAGTGCTTCTTTATCGTAGGTGTGTTGCTAAAACATGTTCACACATCTCTACAGCAGCAATGGCCAGCCAACCAGGCCCACAGATATCAACTTTATGAAATTCTTGAATACCGCACAAAAATATGGATACAACACAATGTAACATGAACAAAAAAGAAGAGCTGAGGGGCTTTGACATGACAACAACAGACAAGGAAACATATATAAAGCATAAAGGAAAATAACTCATTTTATTTGTAATGTCAACATCACAAGGAGAAGGGAAATGAAAGTGGTCAAAATATAACTTGCCACTGGTGGGAGCTAAAACCAAAACCAATTGAGCTGGAGGCTATTCCATCATCAATTTCATAGAATGTTTATGTGTACTAGATTAGGCTCTTGGAGTGTTCTTGCATGAGTAGCGTTGGCTAACACTACCAGGGTGAGATCCAGTACATGCACATTCAGGCCCAAGAAAGTTTGCAGAGGGATAGCCATTGCTGCAGCTCTACTGGTAAAGCAATGCAAGCATAATTCAAAGTTTGTGGGTTTGTCTCCCATTAGTGAGAAGCTACCTTCTTATATACTTTCATTTTCCTCCTTATTTTTCCATTTCGATATAAAGTAATTAAATTCATCAATGATTTCCTTTTGTTTCATTGTCTCTTGGCTTTATTATACAAAAAGTATACATTCAAAAACATTAATCTTTGAATTACTCTCCTACTTGCATCAATGTAATTTTCATGTCGAAATGCGTATCCTCACTGACCTCTCTAATGTGTTTGAGCAGAGAGACGGCAAAAGTTCGAGGTCGTCCTGTGGTTTGCATCTTTTGATTGCACTTGAAACATTGCCTAATTCCTCCAATATTAACCGACTCTAATCTTTCTTTTTCCTTTTCCTCCCCCTTGACTTTGCTTCAGAAGCAATGCTTCCTAACGTATCCAGCCTACGACTGCCTGCTGAAGCCAGCGATGCTTCTGACTGCGGGCTGCTGTGGTGTGCCTCAGAATCCTCAGGAACCAGAACTTCTTGAAACATCGGTGATTCAAGAGATTCTAAAATGCCCTGAGACTCCACAGACTCATGCGACGCCGAAGACAGAGTCGATGCTGGCGCTTGTGACTCTTCACTTGACGGTGATGGCACTTCCAAGTGTTGCCAGATTGGAAAACTGGCACATTTTTTGTTAAGATGTCTGCAGCACTTCCCTCCTCACTCGATGGGGGCACTGGTGGAAGGTTGGCGGACATCCTGCATGTGAGCGTAATAAGGGTTGCACATAGTGTCAATGTGTAAATAATGTGCCAGTCTGGATGCAAAAATATATGAAGGCTCAAATCCGTCCACATTTGTTTTAGTGTGTGATTTTATTAGCGTACACTGAAGCTCTGAATCAGTTTTGTAGGGACAAAAGTGGCTTGCCTATACAACCAGAATGAACAGTTTCTGCATGCGCATAAGTGTAGCTTTTGTATCTTTTTCTGTTTTTGCTTGTGATGCATTTAAGCAGTTCTTACGAGATCTGCATGCCTAAAGCCTAGTGATTACTTCTACTCAAAACAGTGCATGATATTTGGAATGTTTCAGTTTTGAAATAATTAGCAGGAAGCATTCCACTACATTTACTCAGTAAAACCACTTAATAAATTTCATGTTGAAAGACCTATGCTTGCACTCTCTAAACATAGAGTAGTAGTACTGTTAGGTCTTGCTTTAGTATAAGGCTCTCTCCTGTTCTAGTTTTTCTACTGGAAACGTTCTTGGCTTGTAACTTTGTTTTCCTTTCACTTGTTTGTAAACTTCATCTCTTTCTAAACTGTTTTTCTTAACTGAATGTACGTCTAAACACAGTGTGAAGCTGTGTGCGTAGTAATCAGGGCATTTGTTGTTTGTATTTAGGAAGTTACATCTAATAATGTTTGCCTTCTTGCCATCTGCCTTGTAAAGGGTGTTTTGGCCCAGCAAAGCTGACCTTAGCGAGCAAACCCTTCCAGAAGGTTTCTTACAGCCAAGCTTTTTTTGCCTCTTCTCTGGACTTTCCTACCGCCACTCCTACTGTCTTGCCAAATAGCTCGCCTCATGTTGATATTGTAGTCGTTGAACCATTGTCATCCCAGCTGACTACTGGCTACTGTGTTGCACGAGTGACAAGTACTGGACGTAATGCAAATACCAATTAAAATAATGTAACTAGATCGTGGTTTTAGCATGTAAAATTTCAATAATCATTTTTTGCACAGTGCGAATGTGTTAAACTGGATCATCTAGTCCTTCCTTGAAAATTTTGCTAAGCAGGAACAGCGTTCTCCACAAACATTGTGAAAGCTTCGCTTAAACGAGTAACCACACCACCTGGGATCTGCAGAATAACCGCAGGCTGATAATTAGGTAAGGACACTGCTGAGCAGACACAAAAAGAATTATCAATTACACAGCTGACAATGTCGTCAGTACTATGGCGCATTTATTCCTACAGCATGATGACACTGAATGAATCCCTAAGCAAGCTAGGTAATATTTGAGGGTCTGTGATGAAGCACCGATTTGCACACTGCTGGCAAGCAACAAAATGGAAAATTAAAACTGTGCATTGAAGTGCCCAAGGTATACATGAATATTTCAACATTCAATACTCAGTTAAATACTGGCCATTGACTTGCACGCTGCCTTCTAGGATCAGTGCACAGAATAAAAAAAAAAACTACTTGCATGTTTTGTGTTTTGTTTTTGTGTGTGCATCATGCAAGCCCTTTTCTTTTTATTCATCCTGCTAATTCGTATGTGATATTCTCTGTACTTCTGTCTTATGATTTACTGTTAGGTTTTTAAGTGCTATTTTACTTGTTATTTTGTACCTGTATTTCTGCTTTCTCTGCTCCCCACTGCAAAGCCAAACTGGCTTTGTGGGTACCTAAATAAATATACAAAGCTATTCTTGTACTGCTTCTATGTCCCCTCACCGGATCACATTTAACGAAATATGCGATAATCGGAGCGGCGATGCAGCACAAATATTTTATCGCCAATTAGACAAAGCTGAATATAATGCATACTGTGCGTCGACTTGCTTGTGTAAGCACAATATTGAGTCGATTCCCATAAGTGCGGTGCATTGCCAGCTATAACACAAACATACGGCATCGCCGGTTAACGTGGTAAAGGGAAAGCACTAAAATCCCGTGTTTCATTTTTAACACGCCGGCTAAGGTGGAAACTTCAAGATCACTTACGGTCTACTCTCCATTGTGTGGCGCAGAAACATCATCTGGTCGAAAAACAGCCAGATGACGTCGTCCTGAACGTCGTCTGGCACGGCGCGGCTCTTTTCTTTCTGAAACGTATTCCCAGGCGCCGAAATTTATTCCCCGCGGACTTCCATCACTTCTGCAGCGCTGGGATAACGTCATCTGCACAGACGAAACGCGTTTTAGACATCTGCGAGTCGGCTGATGAGAGAGTCAGCTTATACCAGTGCCACACAGCTAGGCTTTCGATGGCGATCGAGCGCGATCAAATTTCTCGATCACGATCGGTTCTACGCACATTGCGCGGTACAGGCAATCGTGATCACAAAATCCGACCCCGATCGGGCTCGATCGCGATTGAAACTGCTCCGCTGTGACGCCCGTATAAAATTCCGAGCACTCACCTGTTCGGCAGCGTTGGGCATGACGATCCACGACCACCTCGTCAAGTGCTTGTTCTAGTGGCGCTCGTGTTTCGCCTGCTACCAAAGCGCAGGTCGAGCCTCAACGCAGGCGATCAGCGCTTCGTTGTTGATCGCCTCCATAGCCTCTGTGCTCTATCGACACGAAACCAGCAGCGACTCCCGGCGTCTCCGCACGATTCTGAAACTTCAACAACCTTTCCGAACCGCCGGAAGTGTACATGCGGCCCACGTGACGTCGGTGCACAAGCTGCCACTTCCGTCGCGTACGCTCAAAAAGACGCCCAAGATCAAGACCTCCTTGACGCGCGCGTTTCCTGCGCGTCTGCCCTCTCTAGACGCGTAGGACAGGCGCGTACGGCCTCGCAGACGCGTGACGCGCAGCCAGGCGCGCACGATTCACCGCGTGTGGTTGGGCCTTTACTATCGCCGGTGCCTTCGATTGTTGGCACTTCCCAATCTCACCTAGCAGGATCCTCCATGAAGACGTTGCATAACCATCTGGCAAGATCGAACCATAAGATAATTGCTACCCAGAAGGACATATTTTGCTACACTGGTAGTTGGCAAGCAGCCGGTTATCTGAAATTGCTATCTGTAACTGTACTCGTCCCTGCTATTTCGTCACCTCTTTTAAGTATGAAATGCTTTTAGCTCCCGTTGTCAGCGACCTTCAAGTGACCTTGAGCCAAAAGCCAGAGCCGTTGTCCGGGCACTCAAACAAGAACATCCGGGCAAGTTTGCAAGAACAAAACGCGATCATCCGGGCAGCCACTCAAAAGGTAAAATAATGCGGTCTCTGATCCTCGACCCTTTTCACGGGACCGCATTACATAGGCTAGTTACTGCCCAAATAAGTTACAAGCGATATTGCTTCCGAGTTCTTCATAATGTTTTTCACAATATCGCTCAAGCTGTAACTTCTAGAACGCTGAAGTGTTGTCATTTCCAATAGCGACGTTCAAAAGGCAGATAAAGGGCATCATACACTTGTCTTTTCGCGCTGAGCGCTGAAAGTCAGCGGCCCGTGAGTTCCGCGGCGCGGGTTTTGCGTCATATCGACGTTAAAGATCCCCTGGTGGTCAAAATTATCCAGGAGTCCCCCACCACGGCGTGCCTCAAAATCACATCGTAGTTTTGGCACGTAAAACCACAGAATTCAATTCATTCTTCTTCTAGCTGGGCGGAGCGCTCTGTCTCCCTGACGTTTTTCGCTGCCTGTCGTGCGGCCTTCAGCCGGTTTTCCTCTTCCAGCTGGTCAGCGTCCATATGGACCAGTGGTGTGGTAGGGTGCACCGTTGCGAACGTGCACTATGCCCATTTTAAGATTGTGGCTAATATCAAGGACTAAAAGCCTACCGACAGGCCGCTCGAGGCACTTTGCGTGTATTCGCGGGCTTCTTTCACGCTCGGAAAAACTTTTATGCAGCACGTGTTCGGAACTGAAAGCTGTATCGGAAGTTTTTCAGGTTGGTCTATAATTTTCTCATTGACACTTTTCATCTATAATATTTGAGGAGGTGATTAATTAAGACTAATGATTTAATTAGGCGGAATGAAAAAGAAAATGAGTATCTCCAAGCAAACAACACTACCTTGTTTCTGTCCAGCTGCGTGGCATTCGCATATTTTTGAAGTCCAGCTAAACTTAGCTGAGACACCCTGTATATATGCATGGGGGATCATTTTTAGGCTTGTATGGAAATTTTAGACAGTCGCCTGCAGCAGGTAACACAATGCCATTTCTTCGGCTGGATTGTTAAGAGAGGCGGCCATTACTTGCGCGAGAAACTGAAACACGTGTTCAGCTAGTTAACAGTAATTCACTAATTAACTTCATAACCAATCAGTTTATGGCACACCTTGTATTCTACAAATTGTAGCCGGCGAGTTTGTCAGGCGTATCCACTTTAAATTAATTTCCAGAGTGGCACCAGGATATATGTGCCGTCAAACTCGCTGTAAGGATGTACGGTTGGTCAACTTACTTTTTTAACAAAATGCTCTTTTATGCATTGAAGAATATAAGTAACGAACGCCCATGTGTTTCGTCCCACACTTTGGGAAATATCTCGAAGCTGTTGTCATCCCGGAAATTAATTTAAAATAATTTCAAGTGGATGCGTCTTGCAATTTCACCGGCTACAATTCGAAAATTGCAATATGGGCAGTCATTTACTTAGGAAGCTAGTCGTTTCTTGTGAATTGGTTGAATACGTGTTTCCATTTTTCGTTCAAGTAATGGCCGCCTTTCTGCACAATCCAGCTCAAGGAGTGACATCATGTTGTCTCCAACATGCGATATTAAAAATTTACAAAAAAATTATATATATATATATATATATATATATATATATATATATATATATAATATAATATAATATCGTCACTTACCCTCCGGTAAACCACGTTCACCACATGGCAAAGTTCATGAGCTCACTCGACAGGCCTTCGTCCTGCAGCGGACATAAAAATAGGCTGCTGCTGATGATGATGATGAACGCGGTTTAGAACGTGGATCCGGACCCTCAAATAGGTGCGACGTAATGCGAACGCACTTCTCTCGCGTTTACCGCTAAATCGACCACTGAATTTTTTTCTTACTTCATTCGTTTTGCGAACGCCAGTGAAGAGAAGAGCAAACCACGGCGCGTGTACGGAAAACGTCGCAAGCAGCTTGTCACCATCAAAGTTGTGCATGGTCAGACGTCGTGCGCGCGATGCGGCCGGCGGAAAACAGTCGGCGTTTGTCCAGCAGTGTTTCAGCTTGTCCGCATACGTTTCACCTTTCGCAGAATACTGAGGGTAGCACTATGGACAGTGCCGAATGCGGCCATACTATAAATTCTTCAATGACGGCGTATTTAACCAATCAGCGGCCGTTGGCGCCCTGTGAGCAGATTAAAATTGGCAAGGGGGTGATTTCGCCAATATGGAGGGATCTGTTTCGATGGTGGTATATATTTGCATTCGTATCGAAACAAGGCGGCGATAAATTGTAACTTGGCCTGTTTGAGATAATCAAGTAATTTATAGCTATTTATCAGTCTAGTATTTGGTCTCTCTCTTTACTTTTTTTTCCCTCAAAACCTCTATATCTACCTTGTATAATTACTTGTGCATGTAACGTATCCTGTCCTATAAATTTATTCCCAGCTTTCTTTTTCACCAATACTCTAAACGTCTCATCTCGATTGCTGACCGGTTATAATGCATTCATCCACTTCAAATCTCAGCGCTTATAGAAGTTGGACGTTTCGGACTGGCCTCGCTGGGTTAATACCTTCGCATTCCATTGGGATGTACTGAGTTGTCTCCAGATTTCTTGCTGCAACAGGCACATGTCTCATCTTGTTGAGAATATTCGCTCCGGTATGTATTTGTCCTTGGACAAGCGGCAAGACATTGCCCTTTGTGTTATAGTACAGATTTTGTGACCCTGGCGGCGAGAGGCGGCAAAACGCGCCGCTATCGGCACCAGCCCCGGTTGCCAGAGTTCCTCGTGTCATATACCACGTCATTACTCGTCTCTTCAATAAAGATAATTCCCGACTTCCCTGTGCTAAGCTTAGGGCCTAGGTTTCTGGCTGTATTACCACACATATTCGCTAGTCCCTGTAAATATTTCATTGCCTTGCACTCTGTATATGGTCTCTCTATATCTAGTGCACCAGCAATGCAGGTAGCGACAGCTTCTGATACTTTGTCTAACCTCAATGCACGGACACGTTTTATTGTTATACATGGGTGGGATTCTAAAACAAAGTATAAATAAATGGCTCCATGTTGACGGTGATACTGCTACCGATACTTTGCAGGCATACTTAAGTGTAATATGGTTGGTCTCTGCAATAAACATGTTCTCTTTGGTTGTACTGTGCGCCCCAAGATGCATATTGCCACCAGCTCGGCTGTTCATGCCTGCGGCAGCAATGTATGAGACCGGGCTTGTTGGTGTTCCATTTTGTTACTCGGTGCAGAACCAGACAATGGATTTAAAAAAAAAAAGGTGGGTGGATGGGGGAGGGGTGATGACGGCGCTTGCGTTCCCCTTTCTCGAGTCATTTGTCTGGTACGTTTTGCGTTGTAGAACAACGGCTCCATTAACTCTACGGCTCCATTAACATGGTATTTAGTAAATTTATTACAGTTTACCTATTAGCGAACGACGGGAACCGTGGACAGTTACCCGGTCATTGCAGCGTACTGCCACTGGCAACCGTGTATGATATGGCATACGTGGTCAATGCTGTGATGCTAGTTAGCGCTAGCGCTGTATACCGAGTGCTTATTATTCAAGTTCTACAGAGTTCGAAAATTGTCTCCGGCAGATAGCATAACTGTAATGCTTGAGCTGGATTATTCAGAGGCGGACATTACCTGCACGTGAAATCAACATTCTACTAATCGGCAAACATTAACCAATTGACTTATTACACGTACACGCAAAAGACATATGCAAGTTCTTTATTGCACGAAGCATTACCCATTGGGGGGTATTGCATAAAGCTGGGACTCTAATTCTAGCAGTTGTAAAAGAGGTCCCTAGACTATATGCTTTTGTGTAAACATAATATGCGAATGAATTGAAGTGTTTGCGAAAGTACAAATTCATTGCGTTCATACTGATTCCGTGATGCAAGCATGAAAGAGCGAAGGGTAGTTTTGTAAGAGATGAGTGAGTGTTGTGATGTTAGGTCTGTCGGTAATTTATTCAACTGTTCTATAATATACGAAAAAGAAAATGAGCCATAGTACGGTCGTTTGGCACGACTAGCGTGTTCGGGAGGGGGGGGGGGGGGCGGGGGTGATCGTTGTGGGAGTGCAATAGTCGGGTAATTAATGTTTGCTCAAGGGTACAAAATATCTTTTTCAGGATATTGTAAAAAAAAAAAAGAACGAGAACATGATAACGAATGCAATCTTTCACGGGTAGTGTGTTGAGCACGGGGTAAGCGAATCTGAGTCCATTCTTTTTAAGCAGAGCTGAGCTCCAAGCGCAGTATCTCATGCAACAGTAATGGGCAATGAGGTAGTAGGGTACGTGAGTCCGTAAATAATAACTGCGTAAGTAATATGCAAGCGTATGAAGTCTATAATATAGTCCAAAGTGTACGTAATGGGAAGATAGTACGTAGTTTATAAAGTATTAGAAGTTTCTTGTAAATAGTCGGTGGTTTCGTGGATACATGTGGTCAGGCCACTGCAGTTGAATGTCGAGATAAGGCTCTAAAATTTTCGTGTTGTAAAGCTTTTACTATATACAGCTTTTCAATTTTAAAGATGTGTTCGTTAATCGGGTGTTTTTCACGGATATGACTATATGTATTTACATTTAGCTATTTTGCTCGAAGATTCAAGCCAGTTCAGCAGTCTTCCCAGAACATCATTAGGTCTTTTGTAAAGTTCAGTTTAAGCTTCAGTGACTAAGAAAACATTATTGTCGTCTGAATATAAAATGCGATCTCCGGATAGGTAGACGGATAAATCGTTGATATATGCCACAGAAAGAAACGGCTCAGCATTGATCCCTAGGCCACAGCAACGGAGTCTAAACTAGTTGGTGAAATGTTTTTAAGGGGAGAATTACGTTAATAGCCTATTTTGGGTCAGTAGGTTCAAGCTAAAGAACTAGGGCTACTAGTTGTCAATTCGGAGTCTGATTGTGGATCATTTGCCTTGCCTGTGGTCAGATTAGAAGTCAGAGTTGCCAGGTAACTATTGAAGCTTTCAGCAATTACAGAAGGGTCACTTGCTATTGTGCCGTTCGGAGGACACCACTTATGCTATTTCTAATGCATGTGTTTAGTGCAGCATTTATAACTTAATTTCGATGTTACTTTTGACGTCACCCTGTGCGCTTGCTTGATTTGTCAGAATAGCTTCCCTTAGAGATTCTGATTAAAATTTCCAGCCTTTTCTTGTATTCCGTATACTTGCTCTTTAATGTAACGTTTTGTGGCTTTGACTTTAGTTTGTTAAACGTGTTGCCTTTGTGGTTTATCGACTTCAGGATGTCGGTGGTTAGCCATGGTTTGCGCTTCCCGTTTCTCTTAGTTACTTTTAAAACAATTTCGCAATTTCGTGCATATCCTAAATATTTCAATGAAATGTTCATATTTGCTAACCGTGGCCACAGGAGAGTAAACGACGTGCCAATATTCTTTCAGTAAATCATTGGAAACAATATCGTATTCTATATAATACGAGCCTGCATGGGCCTTGCATTACTACTGGATTGTGCAAAAACAGGAAGGCGGTCTTTAATAACTGATAATAACGTTCCACTTGGAAACGTAGCGTCAGGTAAACTTGTGATATATTCGAGTGTGCTCTGTCTTGAGTTGGTAATTCGTGGTACTGTAATTGTTGCAATCCGTAACTGGTTAGTAAATATGTAATTGTAGTTAGCAAAATTGCTTATTGTCAATCTTAAGGTCACCCAAAATAACGATCTAGATGGGTAGTGCTTTTCTAATAATTAATCAGCGCAATTACTTTACGGCACATATTTAAATTTACGAATTGTTGTCGGCGAGTTTGTGAGGCGTATCCACTTCGAATATTCAAGATGACACCACTTTCGGCACATTCATTGCCAAAGTGTTCGATGAAATGCAAGGGCGTTCCAGTTACTTTGTGCTTCAGCATAAAAGAGCGTTCTCCTGAAAAGAATTATCTGGAACAGTGCATGTTTATCGCTAGATCGATGGCGCATATCGAAACCCATGCCTTCATCAAAATTCGTTGCAAGTAGATATGCGGTGCAAACTCACCAGCTACAATTCGTAAATTACAATGTGCCGTAGGGTAATTAAGAAGTTAATAAGTGAACTTGCGTCAGTTAAATGATTGTAGTTTGATTTCTCGTGCAAGTAATGTCCGCCTTTTTTGAATAATCCAGCTCGAGGACTAGAAATGAGCTGTCTGCCACAGGCAGCTTTTTAAAAAATCTGCAAAACTTAAAAATGATCACCTCGTATATTTATGCTATATATGAATAAATATGTGGCAGAAAGGATATTCCACATCCGCCGCCAAGGTTGGGGAGTGGTGGCGCTGGCTAACACTCCGAGGGTTAGTTCTCGTTGCAACGCACAAATACCCCGTAAAGTGGGTGGGGAAACGGCGCCGCGGTAGCTCAACTAGTAGAGCATCGCACGCGTATAATGCTAAAGACGTGGGATCGTTCCCCACTTGCGGCAAGTTGCTTTCTAATGTACTTTCAATTTCATTAATTTATAATTTCCTCATTTCAATTAATAAGTACAAATGATTTCCCCTGTGTTGTCCTTGCTGTGTTTGTTTGTTAGCTTCTTATATGATTAATAAAAATCGGGCCCCTCGGTTAACCCCCTTTCTTCTCGTGCTATTTATGAGTAACTTATGATTGGAAATCTTCATAACTGCTAAGGAATCATATCACCGCTAAACAATTACTAGAATTACAAATTAACGAACGAATGAAGGCGCTTGCAAGTAATCAATTGTTTGAAAATTCTTTTCGGCTAGTCGGGGGTAAGCGGCGATGAACAGACGGAGGTAAGTAATACGAGGACGTTGCGTGCAGGTTAGACGGCCTGAAACGCTTCGCTCCGATTGAGTAATCACCGCGTAGCCAGCGTCGATTGCCGGAGGTCCTTTTCCTCTGAAAATTGACGCTCCGGCGAGCCTGTAGCCACGGCGACAAGTGTGGGTGGCAGCTCGTGACTCGCGAAGGCTCGTGCCCACCGCGCCGTGGACGAATCGGTCGTCAATCCGGCACCGGGAAAGTGAGGCATATCGTGATGCTTTTTTGAGGATGGCGGTCTTCCGAGAGTCCCCCGGTGTCCGGGGCATCTCTCGCGGCGTTTTTCAGTGTGCACCGATGAATTCTGCCAGGTACCGGCACCGAGGCGAAAGCTCAGCGGCACAGGCAAGTGATGTACACGTGCCCTGAAGGCGAGATCGCAGCTCACAGCCCGCCGCACCGGCTGCCTAATGAACCCCTCATCGCGCTCTGCATACGATGTGTGTGGAAGGGAGTTCGCTATCGCGACGTCATATAGAATACAGAGCGCGACCTGGCCAGCCCAAACTGTGACGGCTGTGCTTTGTGGAGCAGCAAGTAGTAGCCGCATTTCTCCAGAGCAGTGTTGCCAACCTCCAAAGCTGAATTTTTCTCACTATTTGTGTCACAAAATTTTAGCAGATTTTGTTACTTTAATTTTAAGAATTCCGCAGGCCACTTATGGGTGTCCCAAGCAGGAGTGGGTACAATCCGAAGTGCTTAGCGCATGAAATTATGTACAGAAAATATTAAGTACATAACACCATCATACTACAAAAGAACGCTAAAAAGTTCTAAAGGACAACGCTTGCTAGAGAAAAAGATCCATAAAAAAGAAAGAAAAAAAACTGGCAAGGACAAGCAGTGACCACATCGGCACACTATGAAAAAATTGATTTTTCGGTAGATGCAAGTACATGTTGTGTTAAGAATGTCCGAAGGTAGTTTAATACAATCTGTTATTGTTTTGGAAAAAGAGTTACGTTGTTTAGCTTGTTGTCGTGCGTCCCATAAACTTCAACGATAACTTATTGAGTGATAAGTATAAGTATCCTATATCTAGTACTGTTAACCATTGTTTCCGGAAAGATGAACTTGCTTCGAGTTTTATTGAAAGGCCATAAAGATTATAGCCAAAATATTGCTGTGATAAGCATTTAATTTCTACGAAATTAAGGTTGCCTAAGCAGCGTGCGTAGTCACGCTCCTCTGGGCAGTCGATTGCGTGGTCACGGGCAGAGATAATAGGCGACAGTGTGAACACACATGTCTTGTAGAGCTGACTTTGCACGTCGAAACCGAAGTTGCCGACTCGAGTATCGATAGCGGAAGTCCGGATCAGTTTCGAGGTTTTTATTTTATGCGGGTCATTGTACTGAAATTCAAAACATCGCAGTTTATAAATACACGTTACTTGCTAACCACTTGTACAAACCAGGGTCCCATAGAACGAAGGCTACTGCGGGACATAGGATTAATTGCTACAAGGACGCTCTTCCTTGCAAGGACAGGTCGTTGCAGACACCTCGCCAAGAGTTTTGCTCACTATGTAGGTAGATTGAGCTCATTAGTTAAGCGTTTCTCGGGCAGTTACCGCGACATCGTCTGGATGTTTCTCGAGGACGATTAGTGGCACGTTGACTAGTTTGTGACTGCTTTACATCTCTTGTTTTAACGTTGCCTTCGTATTTTCTTTTCCCCGCCATCTTTTTGGTATTGCATCGCGTTGGATCTTCCCGCTGAGATTGGTTTTGGGCACTAATCCGTCTGCGTCTTCGCTTCCACACTGTCCGTCTACTTATGTACGTGGCCTGGGCTAAACTTAGTCCAGTGTTATATTGCGTCAAACTGGGCAATAAGTCACCATGGTTGTCAAAACATGACTCACGGCTCTGAAATTGACCAGACGGTTTCTAACGGAGTATGACGCGAAGGCTGCTTACTTCCATACTTTTGACGACATCCACATATTCTAAGGCTATTTAACGTTTCGAATTTTATCTGGCTACTTCACTGCTGTCATCGTTGTCGTAAGCATACTTTTGGCGCCGTGTTGTTGTTCAAGCTCGTTGTGGGGGGCGCTATGTCTCGTTTTTAATCTACGATTAAGTGGCATCCTGTAGTGTATTCATGAGTCTAGATGCATGCATCCGGCAAAGACGACCTGAAAGAGGAAAACATGAACTGAAGTTTCCGCGCTGGTGCCGAGTTTTTGCTCCATTGCCATTTCGTCAATACTTACAAGCAGCTGTTATTCACCCAATTGTTGCAGGAAGATACCAAGGAAACCCATCCGGATTTCTTAGTTTCCAAGTTGAATAAAAATTATTCCTGCTTCGGGGATCGAACCCAGGACCAGCGCCTTTCCGGGGCGCCGCGGTCACTGCCATAAGCTAACCAGGGGTCTAGCAGACCGAAAAGCAAGGTCGATCTAATCGACATATCGAAACACAGGGATACTATCTCCCTGCTACTGCGTGGTCGATGGTAATTTTCCCTTTTACGAGCCTTTCTCCGCCTTGCGGGCTTCCGCAGAATTGATTTCCTCTATTCGACGAAACTTGGGCTCGTAACGTGCAGGGACAGTGTGGCCAGGGACGACACGATTCGACAGCTACCTAAACACACCCGCGCTTTTGTTTTCAGTGACTAACCTTGTGTTGTCTCGTCGGATCCGGGCACGCCGGCGCGCTCTCGAACAGCCGCTGTCCAGTGTGCTACGCCGCATGCCGGCACCGTTCTCACTGCCCCTCCATCCCGCAAGAGAGATGCGCATGAGACACACCGTGGGCGCTGCACCCTGTTCGGGGCGCGAGTCGTTTTCCCTCCTCGATTGTAGAGCACTCGATCTGTCCGATAGATGCGAGCCGCCGATTGGGCGGCGGTGTCGCGCTACGAGGGGTGCCCACTATCGGCTGCAGATACGCCGCACTGGACGGTCGGAGCGCTTGTGCCGGCCGAGAGATCAGCCGCGGGGTTGCACGTCCGCGCTCGTGTTACTCCAAAGTGCGGGGTCTTGCCGCCTTTGCCCGCGTACAGCCTTCGTTTGTGCGGGACTAACAGCCGCAGGAAGCCATGAGTGAAAAGACAAAGCTTCTGAACCGCGCTCCCTCTAATGGTGGCTACGGCGCAGTCGATGGCCCCAAGAGGCTCGCCGAAGACCTCTCCGAGCCAAAGTGAGTAGCCGACTGTTCGAATACTGTTTTCGTTTGCTGCGTTTCTGGTTCAGTGATCATTCTGCCAAGCTCTAAAATTGACTGCCAAGCTCTAGACTGATGCAACGTACCTTTATCTGCGGCGTTCCTCTATGGCCAGCTCTTGAGTGTTTTATTTTGCTCCTGTAGGTGCGTACGGAAAGCTGTGCGCCTAGCTCTTTTATATCGTCATTTTCTTACGGTATCAGAAATGTACCCGCTTGCGCGTCCAGCGGGCTCGTATTGTGACGTGCAACTATACATCTGTATTGTGGCGCGTTGTGATTGATGCTATGTCACATTCGTGGCTGTACACACCCCGTACCATGCTCACGTGCGTAATGATATCGCCACGGTGTGTCGGCGTCTTTCAAGCTCCAGTGTGGACACACTCCGCGGAAGCCGCGGCTATCTTGCGCCTTCTCGTTTACTTCTCCTCCTCGGCTTGATTACTTGAAAGCGTTGCTGTAAGGTGTATCGACGACATCTGTCTAGTGGCGGTGCCATGATTTTCGTGTCCTTGCCCGTTTCATAACGTTGCAATTATATTTCCGATTACATTTCGGTTCGCGATTGTCGCCTCAGAATTCGTTACCGACGCTCATGAAAACGCCCCTATAGATTAAACGGGTTGTTCCCAACCTTCGTTACGTGGTGTTTTTGGTAAGGACATATTGCTTCGACGCAACATCAGCTTCACGTCAAGCACTCGTGTGCTATCTCTGCACCAGCAAGTACCGACCATTGTTAAAGCTTCAACAGAGCTCTGGAAACTAGTATTCTGTATGTACGATAGGCAGCGCAGACTATATATCTTTTTCCTTTATGGCTCATTGTCTGCGTTGCTGATAGGTGTAAACCGCAATAGATTCGTTTCGTAAACTACGCACCTTTGTTTCTTATTTTTTTTTAAATATTACTCCCACATTTACGTCTTAGCCTGCTAAGGCCTTTCAGTTAAAAAAAAAAGGGGGGGGGGGATAGAGTAAGCAACAGCTTTCTGTAGCCTATTTGTTAAAGAATTTCTGGGAGACGTAGCGGCTGATGACTGTTATATCGTGCGTGATGATTATGCCGTATGGTTAATCGTGCTGTCTCGGCTGCACGACGACAATTATCCTTAATTACGGTGGCCGCACGAAACGACGAATTTAATTCGACGCGTTATGCTTATCATAATTAGTCCAAGTCTGCCATTTCCGAGCCGGAGCCTCAGATTGCGTGAATTTGAGTGTGCTATTCCGGGAGTCGCAATGTCTGAGCACAAAGCTCCGTGACTGGGAGTCGGCGATTGCCTGAACCTGGGTGAGCTCGACTGAGCATATCCTCGAGCCCGTGAATGAATACACTTGCCTGAGTGGTTTTGGGAAGCGAGTCCGAGTGGGCCTAGACGGGTCTAATTTCTGGTGAGCCCGAGTAAGAGCGATTCCCGCAGAGTTATCTTGGTGAATAGTTAGGAGCTTTAAGCTAGATATATATTTTGTATGTTCTATTTATTTTGCTGACTATGGCTCAAGTTCGCAGTCTCATAGCTGACCTGTACTCAGAAAGACCAGCTCATGGCAGTGACGTTTGCTTAAGTGTCGGATCAGTGTTATGGAATCACAATCAGTGAGTTACGCTGGTGGTCTGTTTCAGGCGCAGCGGAGTTGCGTGGTAATGGCACTCTCACCCATTGTAAATAGCATCTGTACTGTATCAATAATATTTAACCTTAGAATGCCCAAACAGTTTCAGACAAGAAAATTTGGTGCAAATTGTTTACATTTATTTCTGGCCATAAAGAATACATTTGCAGCAGATGTTCTTTCAGGTATAACTTAAATACTATATTAATTAATTAATAATTGGTTTGCTAAACTATCCACCGCCGAAACATTATTCTAGCATGTAAATAACGCAACTAAAGGCTTTTCATTAAATTTTCCGCGTTTCACTCAGCATTTCGAGGCGTCCAACTCGGCGTCGCCCGTGTGACGCATTGGGCATGACAGGGTTAACTGATCCGGTGCGCGGCCACTACTCAAAGGTGCCAGCATAATTTACCGCCTGTCCATTGGAGCGTAATCGTTCACACATTACGTATATAAGATTTGATTTAGTGTGCACCACTAATCCCTTGTTCACATTACTTCGCTCAGGCTGACTCCGCTTGTGTAAAAGGTTCACTAGGAACCACGGGCTGTGTTCTGCACGTGGTCTCGTGGATTCTAGAACAGTTGGAATGGCATCTTTGACCTACTTGAACTAACCTACACAAGCTCACATTCACGAAGATTCTGTCATGATCATGCCGACTGCGACTCATACTCGCGCCTAGTCCGAATCACTTTGAGCCAGTCACTCACACCCTTGGAACTCGGAGAGTCGTAGTTGAGTCGATCCAAGAGTGAGCTTACCGATTTTTGAGCACACGGCTATGAAATAGGTGTGCCTATTTCCGGTTTTCTCTACGTGAAGGGCGGGCGAAGGAAAGTTCTCGAACTGCCTCCGCGACTATCTTGTCGTGTGGTCATTGTATCGTCGCTCGTAGGCCATTCCCGTACTTCTTCCTTGCCTTCAGCGCACGTGTCGATATAGATTTACGATGGATGTTGCGCTGCCTAAAAGTATGTCTGCTGCTGGAACTTGATAGTTACTGAGCGTCGAAGAGATATTTTTTACGCTGAACCTGCGAGGCGAGAGTGTTCTATCCGAATGTCCGAAGGTAACTCAGGGGCGGACTCTGTTACCTAAATGTGGCCGCTTCGTATCTACAGTTCGGAAAAGAGCCCTTGAATTAGACACGAGACAGTAGAGAACGTTTAAGATCGTAAAAAGCAACCTCCGTAACTTAAGATATTTTTCACAATTTCGTGTTTGGTTTCCCACCGAATTACGCATGAAAGTTTCGAAATATAAATAGACCTAATGACAATGCAAATTCGCGGCTTTCGCACGAAGTTGCGAGAACGGAAGCTCAAGCTACTCAAGCGCTCGAATTTTTTTCGCTCGGGGCGTCGAAAAAACCGGATGGCTATGTTTAAGCAATAGCTGCACGGATAACGTTATCTGACGTGACTTTCTCATTGTTCAGTTGGACTGCCACGAGGTCACGTGAAATCACTCGAATTCTTCCTGCGAAGTCTGCAAGGGTGGCGATACGGCAGGCGCCTGCCAGGGGTTCGCGCGCTATCGCCCGCAGGTAACAAAGGCGGGCAGAGCGCGGATTGCATTATAAGGCGACGTGTACCTATACCTAGACCACTTTTCTAGAACGTGTTGAAAGGGAGTTACCGCTGCGGTGGCTATGCGTGTGGCTATCATTCATTCTATACTTATACCGTTGAATGGGGCTGACTTGCACGTCTTCTGATTTGCGAGCGGAAGTAGTGAATGGCTTGAGTGGCATCACTCAACTTCAAACCAAATACTCTGAGCGCCTATCTCTAAACAGCTATGGAACATTTAGCCCTTAGTGGCGCACAACGTTTTTAAAGCCTTTGTGTAAAATAAAATTTACAAATTGTACCCCTGGTCTCTAAAGACAGGTGATGAAAGTATATTCAAGTATAATATCATTAATGGCCAGAAAAAAAACTACATATTCCAACAACTGTCGCTATAATCAAATAACTGGGACGCAAGTGTACCATTGAAATTGGCTCCCCTAAGATTTACGCATATACATTGAGGTTTTTTTTTTGCTTGAAATTCACACGTCGAGTGGTTAGATAGCATTTCTTCCTTGCATAGTCACGCACGCGCATTTTGTGCTGCCTGTACTGCTGAGCAGGCTCCTCTACAGTCATTAACTTGTCAACTGGCTAAGGGTTTCCTATAGTTAGGACTGATATAGGTGAAGAAACGATCTGTATATCTGACCAGTAGATTATCTGTCTGCATCAAAATGAAAACAAAAGGCGTATATAGCGTTCCTGAGAGACGTTTTGCTCTTATTTCTCATACACTAAAATATAATTGTGAAATAAAAAAGGTATATGACAATTTTAGTGACATACGTTTTCTGTTTTGTTTCTCACTTCTGTGCTTTCACTAACATTTTTGTTGGTGGATTTTCTTCCGTCACTTTGCAGAAAAAATATCCTCATAGTTTACTCCTGCCTTCCCTTTAGTTACGGTACGTGGGACAGACGGGCTGATGCCTAAATGTGAAATTGCAGGAGCATAGCCAGAAAGTGCAAAAAGGGAGAGAGGGCTTTCTTGGAATGCATTGTTTTCAATGCGGATGACGTCCACTTTTTGACAAGGCAGCCATACTAGCTAGAAATGAACATGCCAATGCAATAATTATTATTGAGGCAGCGGCTGTTACTTTGTATCAGTAAGCCTTCCATAGCATTGACGGATAAAAAAATTGCTTACTCAAATCATCTGCAAGTGGGGAGCCGCCTTAGGCTATGCTGTTTTACTTGAAGATTTATAGTAGTGCTGATAATTTGCACAAATACATGTGGTTGTGATCACGTGTACGAGGTTATATATTGCTTGTTTGTAATAAAACGCAAGTTGGAAGTCAGCGCTTGTCCAAACCGCTTCTTCTTGTGTTCTGTGTATGCTTTTTCGCTTGTTATATCAATATATGGAGTACCAACTAGCCCGGTCTCGCACCTCCCCTCTAGTGACCGTAGTTTCCGTGGGGTACGAAAGTTGGCTACGCGACACATCCGGGCATGAAATGACCCGTTACTCGTCGGGAGAGAGCAGCTGCACCTTCCAGAAATTGCCTAATCGGCTCGCGCAAATGTGATCTTGCTGCCTACAGCTTCGTGGCTGCTGCAGCTGCACACAAATTTTAATTGACATAATAAAGAGACGAACAAAACTAATTTAGCTCACAGTACTGAGGTTTTTCACTTTACCGTATAGGGACCAATTCTGTCAAAATACAGAAAAACTGTCTTTGAGCACTATAAAAAAAAGAAAGAGAAACCATTTTTGAAATATCACAGAACCCGTGTAGTTCCTGTTCAAAATTTTCCGGAGGAAAAATTGAAATTTTCAGTTGTTTGCTTAGTTGTTTTTTTTTTTCACTTTGCAGTGCCATCTGGGCGCTATAACGTATTCTGGAGCACGACAAACTCTTTGCAGTTATAAAGAAAAGTAAATGTTACAAATAAAAATATACGCATTGACGACGACTGTTTTGCTGCTCGTGAGACCCACCGTAGTAGCACTGCAACAACGATTGGTTATTGTCTGGCAGTTAGTTTACACCATACCAGTAAGTGGCGCTTTCTTTAACCATTCTTATCGCAGCCGCTTCAAAGACGCTGAAAGTTGTCTCGCATATATGTACACAACTATCCTACAAAGGGTTGAAATGTTAAATTAGCGTGACCGCTGTATACGCCGCATGGAAACCTGAGATTCACTGTCAGCCTATCTCGGTCCTTGATTTACGTCGTAACGTTACTGTGGAAAAAACTGCATAGGCGCAGGTGCCTAAGTGCTCGTTACCTGAAACTAATGAACACTATCAGTTAAGACTTGGCTGTGCAGAATGCGTGTGCCAAACAACTTATGAAAAGTGTCGTCAGCACACTGACACGGGGTAGACCGTTCACGGGCTGAGTCCGTTAAGAAAGCCCTGGTATTCTAGTATATGGTGGTAACTGGAACTTTGAAGCAGCTTCGTTCACAAGCACAGCTCAAGTTCTTCACGCGTACGTACAATGGACGCTAAGTTCGCTAACGTCGGTTTTGCCACACGTTTTCCCGCCTCTGTTAGAAATGCAGCAACGTCGCCCTTCTGGTCGCGCGTACGTGGCAGCGCGAACCCATTCAGTGTCAGAAGCTGTGCTGTATGCTGTACTGCAGAATTTTCAGCTTGTGCATTTCAAGCGAGCATGGGCACCTCATCAGTACAACCACCTGGCACTTAAATGACACGGCTTCGGTTACTTTACGCCACGAAAATACTTTTCAATAATGGCTGCGCCAAGTGGCAACCAGTGTATCCGGTACCCCAATCACCCGACCAATAAAGGTCAATATCCGTAACTGCAACACGATTTTGGCAGAAGGAAGTTAAACGCGGAGATCTTCCGACCTACTTGCATTATGTTGTCATACCAGGGAACTTCAAGCACCCTTAATATAGGTCCATTGAGTGCGCAGTTTTCAGAAATAAGATTTTTACTGTAGACCATGAGCAAAACGAGAACAAGATGAAAGCGGAACCAACGTTTCGACATAGGCTTATGTCGCCTTGAAAACGACAAGTCCACTTGTCGAAACGTTGGTTCCGGCTTCCACCTTGTTCTCGTTTTGCTCATCTTGAATTTCCACCCCACGCCTTCCCCTTGTTTTCCATGGATGTCTATTGTAGCAAATTTGAAACTGTTCATGGTGGTTACCTTTGTACGCGTTCGCAGCTCAGAATTTATTCCGACCACGGAAATCGTTGCTTACGTTCACATTGCTTTCAGTAAAGTGCACGATAGTGCTCTATTTACTTCTTTAGCTATCTCGCTCAGGTTTCATGCATGATTGGACAAGATCTCGAGCGGTGCGTGCGCTGGCGGCCCTAACTCGGAAAGTTCGCCGGTCATGGACGAAACCGTGCGAGTACAGTGCGGCACATTTCTCGGGGTCCTTTTTGGGGCCCTCCTCTACCGGCGCGAGCTGCGCTGAGTGTTAACGGGGGACGCCACTTCGCACGCTCTCGGCTGGCAGCATGACCCGAGCTTGTTCGTTAGAAATTTAGTGGGCGTTCCGTTCCCGCTTCTTTGTTTCCCGACCCTAAGTGGGCACAGGGTTACGAACATCACGCGCAGCGCCTCCGCCCCGTGCACATGCATGTGCGCCTATGCGATGCGTTTGCTCCTGTCCACTTCCATCGCGGCCAGCACCGCATCTGCCAGCGCTTCCTCGATGGAGCCGCAACGCCCGTACGCTGTTTGCGTTCATTTTGTCCCCTTAAGTTTTCCAACGAATTTCCGGGTTATCTTTCATACCCGCGTGCCTGCGATCGACGGGCCAGCGAGGAGTCTTCCCGCGTTCGACCCTGTCGTTCGCTTATACCTGCGTAGCTGTAGTGCACTATGGAGCCGAATAGCGCTATTTCAGAAATGCAGCTGCCGCTGGGAATTGATTTCTGTTAATGCTTCGTTCCAGTTGCATTGATCTCTGGCGTGAATTTTTTCTCGTGCACACACGTGTTCATTGAAACTATTATGAAGGCCGCTCGGCGTGCACTCGGCGCCGTGAAACAATCGAGCGATAATGGCGTCATTGGAAACTTGATCGCCTCTGCCGCCGCCTTATCGCGTACGCCTGAAGCAGCCCTTTGTTTTTTCTTATCAACACTTCGCGTAGCTTTCACTGGCCGTCCAAATCCACTCTGTGCTCGCGGAGGTCTGGTTGCGCGCGAACTCTGCTCTCTGTCGGTTGGCTTGTCCACGATCACTCGGCATGAATTTTGCCGCACGGCCTCGTTCACCCCTGCCCCGTTTCAGCGGTGGGTCGTATGGGTATACCCACCCCTGGCTGTGTTAGTCGATCTTTTAACTTGGAGTAAACGCGGTTTCTTCTGCTCAAAGGAAGGAGATTTCATAAGTCACCGCTTAACTGATGAAATTAGCTGCGCTTGCGAAGAGCCTTCTGCATGAACAGCCTGACAGGGCCGCATTTCATTGGTGTTGTGAAGGTTCATTGTAGGCAGTCAGAGGTGTTTCATTTCAGTGAACATCACCGGGATGTTGAAATACAAGGCGTGGAGAGCGGAGGCTTAGTAATTCACAAAGCAGCACTCAGTGAGAGTCTGATTGCGTGACGTTTGGCCGAGGCCGTAGTTATCTCAAGGGTAGATATTGCCCCTGTGATAACTCTGTTGAGCCTCAGCGAGACGTCACGCAGTCCCGCATGCTATACGGTGGTTTTGAAAATATCTCGGCAGTTTCTGTGAACATTTTCTGTACGAAAGGAACCAGTCGCGAAAATGCTGCGAAATTCTCGTCACCTGCCATGACCTGCAGCGTAAACACGAAATAGAGAAGTTCGAGCTTCGTTTTCTTCGGTAATTCGACATCTTTACTTTTTGAATGAGGTGGAATGGTATCTCAGCAAATCTCCTTTCTTCAAAAACTTGCCACTGCCTCGCCTTCTATATGATCAACGAAAAATTGTTACGCTGAGTCACCGCACTGCATCATTCGTTACACGAGAAGCGCTAAAATTCGCAATATCACAGAACTATAGCAGAATGCGTTGTTGGGCAAGTTGGTTCGTTGTATTTGGAAAATTGGATGCGCTTTGTAGACGATCACAAGGAAGAAGACAGGACAGGCGCAAACAGGGACAGGCGCCTGTCCTGTCTTCTTCCTTGTGATCGTCTGCAAAGCGCATCCAATCTTTCCAAATACACAGAACTATAGCAGCATGGATATTAATTTTTGAGACCCAGTCGAATACGAATCGTAGAGTGCGAGAAGCAAAGCGAATATTGAATGCTTTTTGTCTAGTTTTTGTATAATGGACGGCCTTTAATTCTTACCATAAATACAAATAGATCTTCACAACCTAATGTCACATTAAAAAGTTTGTCATTACACTGCACGTTATGAAGCGTCGCTTATTAAAAGCACAAATGGAGCATTATACATAGGAGCGAACAAGCAGTTTACTCATACTCGGGAATCGTTGGTTAGCGCTAATGATGCATGGCGGTTTAGACTTGTAGGAGTCTGGCTCCCCGACTCACGTATAGTGCGTATACTCTACTGCATAGCTTCTCGTGTTTCATGTCTACTATATGGCCGGCATGGAATTTATCCCCAAATAGGCGATGTGATTCGAAAACTATTCGCCCAACTGTTCGATTCGAAAACCGGATCGACTATATTGCGATATTGATCGGTTCGCTATTCGAAAGTTTCGAATATTCGCGCACCCCTACACAGAATAGGCGTAGTTGTTTCAGCGATCGACATACGCCGCTGATAGTACTACTGAACGTCCACTATCGTGCGGCAGTCTGCTGCGCACGTGCTCTCTTGCACAACCCTCGTTGCACCAGCTATTTCTTCGTCAATCGTAGCGCAGTATACCAGTAGTGCAGAGTAACTGAAAGGTAGGCAAGTGGGGGGAGGGTGCGGATCCACATGACTTGTCAGACGCGACGAGCGCATGTCCTGTCTCTGCTTTTGTCCGTGTTACGTGGCGCTGCCCAGGCATGACTATATGTGCATGGACGTAGCGCACTCGCGAAGCATTCTCTCGGCGTGCGCTTTTAGCCGTTGCGGGCGCAATAAACGCAATGTTAATTTGCCGTATAGTGCATCGGAGCGCTGGTGGGAACAAGGCTGTGATGTGGCACGTATCGCTGCTTACTTTCATTAGTAAGTTGGGCTCGCGCAAACGCGCCACTGGGGGTCTACCGCAGAGGGCGCTGCACAGGAATGCATCTTGCCTCACACGCCCTGCATGGTTATGCAACTGTGTGCAAATCGTTATTAAAGCGATTTACTTCCTTGCCGAACCAGGTTTTCTTGGGCGGGCGATCTCCATGGCATCGGAGCACCGCGCTATGGGCTCGCAGTTGGTGTGAGCATTGACACTTAAAGGCGTGAACTGTAGTTTGTTACCGCTTTTTTTTTTTCATCACTATTCCCAGCGTATAAATATTCATTGTTATACTTCTAGCCATACGAAAAAAGGAAAAAAAGGAAACATTTGTATTTTGTAGACACTTTCCACCCTTGCGATTGCCTGCCGCATCGCGCAGTCAATGTCTGGGTGATGCGGTCGAGTAAAGGCAAACTAGTGGCTGTCAGCCGCACTTTCCAAGATGGCTGTATGTGTATGTACTGTGTTTATCCACCCCCCCCCCCCTACCCCACCGCTCTAGCCACCATACCACCGCTCGCCCTGCTTTAAACCGAAAGAAATTAGTCTACATGCCGCTGGAAGCGACGTATTATCGAACGATAGGTGGTCTCAAGTTGATGTGTATATCTGCATCGCAAGATATCGTTACTTCCCGCTTTTCTAATGTGGCCCGTAATGACGCAGGTAGTTACTGTTCATAATATCCAACCGTACGCTGTCCAAAGCTTTTTTGGCACACAGTAACCAAGTGTATACTGAACACTAACTTTTCGTCGTTCGTATACGCAAATAGTTGATCACAGAATCGCTCGACACTTCTAGCTTGAGCTCTAGCCTTAGCTGCGAAACTGCGCCATGCGATCAGAGTATAAATATATATATGGGCTTGACTTGTCGTTAGGGCATCGCCTAATTTGTTGTCGAGCATGCACAACGACACGGGCATAGAAAGCACACGAGACAACACACAGCCCTACGATTGACCATGACCACGCGTGAGCCTACGTGGTTCGGATGGTCGACGCTGGACGCGGGATGCCGAAACCGGATTTTTTGGGACACGGAGCCCTTAACGCTTTCGCGTTATAATGCGCTGAACCAGGCGCGTTATTCAATGCATGTTTCAGGAGGCTGCAACGTCTGCACAATAAGAAACTTCCTATCGCATGTTTTATTAGTTTTATGCCAGAAAAAAAAAAAAAGAGAAACGTATTTCCAAATTGGTCCAACATACGGGAAATCTCCGTTTACGTTTGCAAAAAGTAATCCCCCCACATGCCCCAAATAAAAATGTGTTATTGCAATAAAAATTACGTGGACACTACATTTCAATTTTCGCCGTCGTCGGCGTTTTGTCACCGTGATGCTCCTTAGAAACTTTCTGTACATTAACAAGCCTATTTCTTTCACATCATTCACAAACTTTATGAGTGTTATCGCAGTTGGACTCTCCACTGGAATGTCCAACTGCGGTAATACTGAGATTGGACTTTCAGCAACACTGAGGTTGGACTTATTAGCAGAAAGTCCAACCGCGATAAGTAACCACAAGCGTGCCGTCTGTTGCAGGTGTGAGGAAAATGATGCGAGGGTGACGACGAGAAAGATGGCTTGATTCGCGCTGTATTCCCGCTGGCCCTATGTTGAATGTCTCGTGCGTGATCAAGCGTGCGTTAGGGTAGTTTTTCCTTCCTCCATGGTAGGCGTCTCCTCTAGCCCGACCTTGGCTGCTTATGGCTACGCATAGCTGTCGTGCTGCGTGTCTTGGAGGTAATCTGCGGTAAATGCGAAGCCGAGATGGTTGGTGGCTGCTGGCACGCTATAGAGTCCAGGGAGCCTGTGCAAGGACTCAAAAGCGAGCTGTCTTCCCGAGTGCCTAGTGTTGGCGGACCCGTAATCCCTAGTTTCGTAGACGCGGTGAAGCGAGAGGCAGCACGAAGCGTTCGCTCTCCGCTGCCGGCGTTCGTCACGCTAACGTAGACAGCGAGTGCTCGCTGCCTTCTAGTGAGATCTGTTTGGTTCTGTGTGTGCGCGGGACACCACCTTTTAATTATTAAATGAATGGTTTATTGCAATTTACACGGCCGATGAACCTACCACAGTTCTAATTGTTTGACATTTTAATATCGCTACCAGTGCTTCACCAGGGCGAAACCGCGACATTTCTCGCGTAGTTTGACTAAATTTATTTGTAAAATTGTTACCTTTATATGCAAAGTGTTCGAATCTCTCTGCGTTTGTTTTATGGCGCAGTACAGCAGCTCCCCTTTCTTTCGCCCATTAAATTTAGCGTGCTGCTGCCGTGTACAAAACCGGAAGGCTTTCCGGGGTTTGTGAGCAGCGAAACGCTTGATAAACATGAATTACGTTACCGAGTAACTCATCAATCTCGGCTCCACAAGGTCTCACCAATAATGTGCACTGACTTTTTTTTACACGAGTTTGAAGAGGCGTGAGTCATGTGCCCTTTCATTATAAGCACAGTTTTATCTAGCCATCGGATGGCCGCACTATGTTCTAGATTTTTGCGGGCAGATAAAAGAAGAAAAGATCCCGTGCCCGTGCCGTAAATGCACATGAATCGTACAAATGGAGCGAAACCGGGCGCGCCCTTTAGGGCTACTAGCTTTTGCAGCCATGGCGACGTCTGTGGCGTGGTTGACGAGTTCAAGTTTGTTTGGTGAAGGTATACTGACACGGTGGTTCTGTTCCCGTGTGCAGCACGAGCTTCACCAAGCGCGACTGCATAATTGTGACGGTGGTTGCGGTGCTGGCTCTGGTGGCCATCGTGACGACACTGGTTCTGGGCTTGCCGCAAATCAGCGAAAAGCGAGCGCGCTACTCCAACTTCACATTCAGCTCGTCGCCCTCGCAGCTCGGCCAGTACCAGCAAGCGGCCGTCACCGTTGACGGGGAGCCCTGCGCGCCCATTGGCAGGTACGATTTCGAACCGACTATGCGTCCTTCGTCGCTGCACTGTGCCTCGGATTTTGTTTTTAGTAAACCTATAGCGTTCTCACGCATTTTCTTTATTTCTACAATATTTCTTGTGCTTGTGATACTTCTATTTTCGTAAGATCTTGTTGAAGAAAGAGCACATTTCCTGTACTTTTACTAAAATTTGGCATTCAGTCAAAGCAAAACACAAATTGGTTAAACAGTTGCCGAATAAGAGGATTTATTGGCATCCTTTTGAAATAGGGCGGTGACAAATAATCACCTAGCCTGCCCGAATTAATCTGGTATGTATGCTATGCCTGCTTTTCATTGTAGCATTCTTGTGTACATCTCCCTCCTTAACCTTTTTGTCTTCCTCAAAATTTCTGTCTACCTTGCACCGCTACCTGTGCTTGTCCTCATCTCATCCCTGCTTTTTTTTTTCCACGAATGTTATAGGCGTCTCTTGCTTATGTCGACTGTCCACCGGGCAGCGTCGTGGGCAGCGTCGCATTTCAGGAAGCGCCCGACGTTTGTGCGCAGGCGCGAGTAAGAGCAGGTGCGAGAAAATCTGGGGGCATTCGCTCCGGTATGTTTTTTTGTCCTTAGTCAATCAGCTCGAGCCTCAAATAGAAAGGCGCTGCCCTTTGTGTTGTCGTACATGATTACGACGAAGGCGCCAAATAAAACGACGGACGAAGGAAGACGGCACGGGACAAGCACGTATATAGCGCCTTCGTCGTAATCATGTATAACCAACTCGCCCACCAGCACGTGCTCAGTTGTCGTACAGAATTTCCCTTCTAATTTCTTTATTCCCATTTTTGTAAATCACCATGGTCTTTTTCGCTTCCATTCTTTACATCCAATTCGCTGTCTTCTTCTCTCACTTTCTAATTTTGGCGACTCCTGGTTTCAATTATCCTGTGCTTCGTTGCCAACTTTCTCAACCTCTTCCTCCATTCTGTGTCCAGACCTTTCAGGATACTTGTGTACTTTAGCCGCCAATTTTTGATCCATGTTCCCTTGTCTTTCTTAAAGGCTAATTTTCCTCTGCGCTTCTCTACTTCGGTGCGCTTGTTACGTATGCTATCACGTGAAAGGGGAAGCTAGGAGCTAGAACTTCCTGTTAATGCTTGCTCTAAGTTTTTTTCTTTTTGAATTCCTTCAAAGTTAGACTTAGCATTATCTTCGCTGATCAAATTCTGTGAGAATGTATTCCAGAAGCTTTGTAAAACTATCCTGCCAATAGTGCATTTCAGCCTTTACCGCATATTTTGTTTTTTAATGTTGAACGTATATGTGGTCGAGGAGACGCTCATATTGCAAACAACTTATCGAATATGACGTTTGAAAGACCTGTGGACATGTTATGATTTCACTTGTTCTATCTGCACTTATGTTTTTTTTTTTTCGTACGTACGTGGTTTTCCCTGCTTGATCGTTATATTTCTTAGGTATCGTTAAATTTCTAAGTCATTGCTCTGTTCGTTTCAATGTTATCCTATATCATTGTCGCGTTTCAGTGATCATCTTCCTTTCGTTTTTCGTCTGCATATTTCTCCTCTATAGTTGGCCGTGGCGCATATTCTACCATGTGTTTCGCCGATGACTGTTTAATTTTAAAGACAGATGATTGGAAATGCAGTGACACTTTTCGCAGGACAAGGTTTGCAACAAGGAATGACAAAATAAGGCTGTCAGATATTTTAGCAGTTTGATTGACTAGACTTCGCTAATGAACTTTTAAGCATCAACGTTAGGCCATTGGCTGGAAGTCTGTAGGCAGTAGTGAGCTCGTAACAAATATTCTTTTAAAACTGATCAAAAGACTGTTTAGCAAAGCACGCTGTAGTTCCGACTCATTTTCAACGCGATATCCCCGCCGAAGACGACACAAGTGAGACGTTTAAGGTGGTGATACCGCGCGCGTTGCGACGATCACTGCTACGCTACTTTCCCGACTCGTGAAGTAACGTCGCATGAGATGTGACATCTCGTGACCTGCCGACCGTTCGCCAAGCTCACCTACGCGAGGCCGTCCGAGGCGATCTCGGCTTGTGACCCCCACTTGGCCTGTGCATGTTACTCGAAAAAAAAAAAAGGAAAAAAAAAAAGTTTGGGCTCGTCGACAGTGGATTCTCAAGCTGTGTATTGAGGGCACGTTTTTTGAGGCACCTACAGCGTAAGGCTTTATTTTTCATTCTTTTTATGTCGGGGTGCAGCTGTTCCCACATCACGAAATTCGAAGGCCTGGTTACGCGCGCTCGGTTTCGGTCTCACGCCGAGAATGAGTGTGAACACACTTGTGTCCGCACGTCTTAGATTAGGTCTTGACTCGTTCTGAATAGCGATGTATTGTGAGCTTGCCATTAGCTACATAGGTTCAAATGGCATTCTTACCTTAATAGTGATCAATGAAAACCTAATTAGCATCTCTAGGTTGATAAATTATCCGGCAGAGAATGCTTTATTCCTTCGTTTAATTTGCCCGCCGTTGTTACAGATCTTGCAAAAAAGTTTGCGTCTTGAATCTCCTATTTTTACTAATTAGAACAGTTTTCGCTGAAACACACTGTTAACCGCTTTTCGACTGCCGACGGCTGGACGAAAACCAGTGTCATCGGCAAGAGATGTCATCGAGAGGTACGTTCCTTGCGGTCCTGTAGTTTTCCTAAACGCTTAGTATATTTTTTCATCCCATAGAAATTCCTGCGCCTTAGCCTGACCCTGCGTTGCGCTGCTGAAAACAAAAAAGTTAATGCGCATCCTTGATTGTAACGTCCACTCCATCTTCATGGGCTGCACTTACCCTGTTTTCAACATATTTCATTATTAGTTTTATGCTTGATTCGAGTAGTGTTCTAATGTATTCTAGCATACATCTCATTCATGCTGCTGGTGCATACGGGACTGAATTGCTTGGAAACCATAGTTTGTTTATGCAAGATTACCTGTTTATTTCATGCATAACTTCTTTTAGCATGCCAAATCATCGGTGGTTTTTAATTGCTGTCTTTCGTTTTTGCAGGGATATTTTATTAAAAGGGGGATCTGCCGTTGATGCAGCGGTTGCCCTATTGTTTTGCAATGGCGCTGTGAACCCTCAAAGCATGGGTCTTGGCGGAGGTGTGTTCATCACGGTGTATACAAAGTAAGTGTCCTGGTCCTTTTAGTCTTGTCGTGTGGCTTCTTTAGCATTCTCATGGCTGTCTTTGAGCTCTGTAGCCACAGCCTTATTTTGATTCATTCGTATTTTTATTCAGTGACAGTGTGTGCATATTAATGACTTTCTAAGCCACCAGCCACTGTGCTTCATTTGCTCACAGGGGTGGAACATTTGAAACTTTCGGATAACAAATCGAATATATTCCTATTCGATTCGGTGTCGAATCGAATAGTCAATATTCGTAAGTGCGAATATTTTTCGAGTATTTTTTCAATTTGATAAAATGTCAACTGTGCAATTAAACATAAAATTTGAGCAAAAATACACTAAATTTCATCCCCAAGGGCATAGCGTTGGCATAAAACATGAACTCATTTAGTGGAACAGGCTACCTAGCTCGGCAAGTCGGACTTGACCGGCTTCCAACGATCAATCGTACTTTAACAAGTCCTGTGTATGCCGACTGTTAACGTTATAAATGTGAACACAGTTTCATGTAAATTGTTGAAATGGCTGCTTACTTTAGAAAATTGTTAAAAAATATTTTCGAAAGTATCATTCGATTAGCTTCTTGCACTGTTCGGTTCGTATTCGATTTGTCTCAAATACTGTGAAGGTGTTTATTGACATGGTACGCCAGGAATAAGAGGTCGAACTCGGTGCAGCAGTCAGAACCCTGCGAGCAGTCGGCACCGCCCACGTGCGTAAAGCGCGCTGGACATGCGCCTGGCTGACCGGCGGTTCTACTTCGTTGCATTTGTCCCCCGGAGAAAAAAACGCCACGGAGGGATCCTCGAAGGGCTTGAGCCGATCCACGTGAACATTTTCGCGACCGCGGCGGCACTGATCAAAAGACGGCGACACAGACTCTACGAAATAGTTGACGAGGGAAGCTTGTGCAATTATACGGTAAGGGCCATGATATCCTGGGAGCAATTTAGAGGAAAGGCCGGGAACTAAAGGTCGGACCCACAGCCAAACCAAAGAATCGGAAGGTAAGCTTGGGGGGCCACCACGACGATTATGGCGTGTCTGATCTGCGGTGGGAAGACAACGGGTGAGTTGTTTACATTCTACAGCTTGCTGCGCAGCTCGAGATACGGGAGCTCATTCTGATGAATAAAGAACACATTAAGATGAATAAAGCAGGTAGGGTAGAATTGTATCGATGGTACGGGAAGGTTCGCGGCCGTACAGTAAGCAAAAGCCTAGTGATGGCTTGAGGGAACGTGACGAATGGAAGCACAGCGTCACAGTTCGAATGGTCGGACGCGGCGCACATGGCGAGCATGTCACCGAGAGTACGGTTGAAATGCTCCATCAACCCGCTCGTCTGCGGATGGTATGCGCTAGTGGTCCGGTGGTTGTTGTGACACTCCCTTAGAGGCGACGTCACGACTCCAGATAGAAAGGCGCGGCCTCAATCACTAAGAAGTTCCCGAGGGGCTCCGTGACGAAGAACAACATGCCACCGTATGAATAATGCAACGTCTTGAGCATTTAATATTGGGAGTACAGCGGTTTCTGCATAGCGTGTGAGATGATCCGCTGCAACGATAATCCAGCGGTTGCCAGCACTGGTACAAGGAAGCGGACCGTAATGGTCGATCCGATCAAAAGGACGGCCCGGACAAGGAAGTGGCTACAAAGATGCGGCAGTGGAATTAGGGACCGACTTTCGGTACTGACAGTCGAGGCAGCAGTGGACTTACTTGCGAACAAACTTGTACCTGCCAGGCCACTAATACCGGAGCCGAAGGAGGGTGCAGGTCTTTCACCGTACGTTGGAGATCAATGTGAAACGATGCGCATAAATGAGCCCAAAGATGATGCGGTATTACTAGGAGCCATCGCCGACTCTCAGGGAGATAGTTGCGATGGTAGAGGAGTTTGTCGCAAAAACAAATTGATGCGCCTGCCGCCGTAGTCATAGGTGCCGGAACAGTTGCAGAATCAGCGAGAAACTCCAAAAGGGAAGAAATCCAGGATTCTTTGCTCTGCTCAGAGCGCATGTCATCGATGGCAAGTTCTGATAGGGCAACGTTGAGTGGACAAAGACCGTGTACGTCCGATAAAATTGGCGAGCGGGAGAGAGCCTCGGGTGTGCTGTTCGCACAACCTGCTGCTCAGTGTACTGTATTGACTTCACCGCACTGAATTCAAGGAGCTTTGGCTGCTACATATTAACTCACAAATGGGCAACTATAGCAGTGATGTATTTAGCATGTCAGCATTGCTTGCATAGTAAATAGAGATGGCCGAATATAAAGTTTTCGAATATGAATAAAATAGGAATAGTAAGTGTTTAATATGGAACGGAGACCTATATCTTTACAGCAGGAAAATTATGCCCGTACTGACTAGTGCAAAATTGGGAGGACGCTTAAGCTTCGCCTTTAAGAGTGGAACGCGATAGCATTCAAAGATCCCTTACTGATTGTCACGCGTCCCGGAAACTGAAGCGTGCATAACAGTAATGTTTACCGGGAACCGCTCGCGGCGAATGCTATGCACGAAGGCGGGCTTTCTGGTAGAAACGCGGCCTCTTGTGTGGGCCGCGCTGCGGTAGGGTGCCTCGATGTCCTCCTCGCCCGCCGCTGAGCGGCGGGCGAGGAGGACATCGAGGCACCCTACGCTGCGGTAGAGTTACTGTATATGCAGTATACAGTATATATACAGTAACTCTACGCTGCGGCGGAGGCGAGCGCCATCTAGAAGTGTTTCAAAGAAACGGGCGCGCCGCTCCGTGGCTTCCGAGACATTCGCGCGCCCGTGCGCGCAATTAGCGGACGCCATGGCCGGTCTGATTGGTAGAAACGCTGGAAAAGCGGTTTGTTAGTTTTCGCATAATAGAATTATGTTTTCTCCTATATTCAAATTACAATCCGACGCTATCATGTGCGTAGGTTGTGTGTTCGTCGTATTTTAAGATTTTTCTACCTATTTTAGCCGTAGAAATTCAATTAATTTTCTTGCACCACATGGATGGTCTAGGTATGGGTCGTTCTAAAATCTTTCTGCCGAAACGATGTCCGACGTGGGACGTCAACGCCGGATTTTCTGCGACACTAATAATAAATACAAGACTTTTATAAGTGGAATAGTCAATTTGTTTAATTTTGAGAAAATTGTTCCTAAAATGTTAAGTGCAATGTTCACGAGATACCTTACAAAATGAGTGATCATCAAGCTTTCAGAGTGTTACAAGACATTGCATAGGGGGAGAGTTTTCATTTATCCGAGGGGGGGCCTCCAAACCTCACTCACCCACTCACCCACTCACTCACTCACATACACACTCACTCACTCACATACACACTCACTCACTCACATACACACTCACTCACTCACATACTCACTCACTCACATACACACTCACTCACTCACATACACACTCACTCACTCACATACACACTCACTCACTCACATACACACTCACTCACTCACATACACACTCACTCACTCACTCATTCACTCACATACACACTCACTCTCTCTCACACTCTCTCTCTCACTCTCACACTCTCTATCTCACTCTCTATCTCACTCTCTATCTCACTCTCTCTCACTCTCTCTCACACTCTCACACACACACTCTCTCTCACACTCTCTCACACTCTCACACACACACACTCTCTCACATTCTCTCACACAGTCTCTCACACGCTCTCTCACACGCTCTCACACACACAGGGTGTCCCAGCTAACTTGGACCAAGATTTTAAACATACACGAGAGCTCTAGAGAAATCGTACAGACTGCATAGTAGCTGTAGTTGTATGTACTTACGACCAGCATTTTTTTCATTACGAAGTATTACTTAATTACTTTTAATTAGTGACCTTTTTAATTATTGCTTGAAATAACCTCCGAATCAAGCCTTTGTTTAGTGCTCAGCTCTGCCTCGTTTGTTTTTCCGAGAAAAAACAAAAGCTATTGATATAGATAAGCTATAGATAACGCATCTCTTAAACACATTCTCTGGAAATGTGAGGTTAAAGGCAGAGAAAATGCAGTCTCCCCAGATGAAGCTGTGGTTCGGTGTACGGCTGCGCTGTGCAGCTCAAACCTCCAAGATCAGGTCTGGGCCATCCAGCAAGCCCGCGAAGTGGCGAGGAGATGGTATCTCCGGACCTCTTTGGGGGCGCACCAGGCCCAGGCCACGAATTTGCCAGATTTTCAATAAATTTTGTTGTCACCACTACCTTCGAGTTCAAATTATCGAGATTCGACTGTAATTCGAACTCCTATGACCAAATTTCTGTTCAATTTATCTGATTCTAAATAGGATCTGCAAAATGGAATTCTGTGTTATGGCACCAACTGATATGTACAAAATCAGTTCGAATGAGCCACTCCTTGCAGGGTTGCAGAACCACTCCTTGCAGGGTTAAGAAATGAAGTTACTCAATTTCTCTGCACACTTAACTCCCGATTACCTTCAAGGCTACATTTGGATGGGTGGTGCAAGCTCATAATAGTCTTCATCTACGTGCACAGCAGGGTCAAATGCTGATACACCTTGATTATTTATGCTTGATAAATGTTTCCTAACCATTCATGAGTTTTTGAGCGCTTTTTGAGTGGTTTGAGTTCCTTTGAAATATTTAAGACTTTAAAAAGGCATTTGAAACATATCTTATTGGCAACATAGCTCCTTGTTGAAGTAAAATATTCAGAATATTTAAGTGAACGAGACTTTTAGAAGTTGTATCAATTTTATTTGCTTCCTTTCAGTACTATATAGTGTAGGTCTTCAAGAAGATTGCATGTAATATGATTCTTTGTATGTCGTAATGAACAGACGATTACAAAAACCAAAATATGTGTGGTCATTGTTGCTAGCCTTTCAAGCTATTTTTTTTGCATAAATAATATGTGACAAAAAAAAATGCTACCATATGTAGTAGTTCTCATCAGTGACAAAAAAGAAGCATGTCCTGTCCTCAGTTTTGCAGGACTCCTTCTTGCTGAGACATGAAGATATAGCTGCTATGGTAAATGGTAATTGAAAACACTTTGTCTCATCTTTTTGTGTGGCTTGGCAGCCACATACCTTGATGCTGTCTTGTTTGAACGGGATTAACAAGTGTTGCATCATTTACATAATTTGAGCTGTTGTGCGTAACCTTGTGCGTAGCTTGAAAATTTGCGTGCTGCATCTCCTCTTGTCTGCTATATAGCTACGTGATTTGTTCACGGCAGACGCATCATGCAGCTAGTGCACTCTATTAATTTTATTTTCTGTTGAACTTCATGTGCATCACTGGTATGTTCTCTCTGGTTCCTGCAGTGCTACTGGAGTTGCAGAAGTCATCGATGGTAGAGAGGCAGCCCCAGCTGCTGCCACAGCACAAATGTTTATTGGAAACAGTTCGCTTCTTTCATCAGGCAAGCAAATATAGCTTTGTGTTTTGATAAATATGCAGCTGAACATAAGAAAAATGCTTCTTTGCTGCCCGTAAGCATCAACATGTTTCAGTTCAGCCAGCTTTGTGGGTTTCTGTAGTGCGCTTATCTGTTCTGTTTCTGCCAACATAGAATATTGTACTAGAGTGTGTGCGGGGGGGGGGGGGGGGGTGCAGCACACTTGTGGGATGTGTCTAGCAAAATAATGTACAAATGTGCTTGAACTGTGACAATTTTACGAGTAAATTGTAGTAGATGACAGCAACAGCAGTGCCTCAATGAGTTAGCAGATGACACCAATTAAGTGTTGCAGTACATATTGCTTTGCTTGTGCCTAGTGCAATTGCAAACGCCATGAAAATAGACAACCCAGGTTTTCATGCATTTTCCTACACTGCACTAGTGGTCCTGGAAATTATACACAGTGTGTGCTGTTCATGGGGAGGTCTTTTTGTGGAGGTGTTTAAGCTGGTGACAAGGGATTTCTTTTCTAATTAATATTACTTTTTTTAATCTGGACACTTGGGTTTGGGTGTCAGGCTGAAGCACACAGCAAAATTGGTTGCTCACGCAATGCCTTGTTTCATATTTCACAATCCTAGTGCTCACACTATTCTTCCTTGTCATTATATGAACCAACTCTCTTGTTGCTTTTGCCAACTAAAGGGCTTTCTGAAACAAATTTAGGAAATTTGGAGGGCGTTTGCGTCAATGGATATTTTTCAATAGAGCATAAGAGGGACTGAGGGGGCAAAAGCAATTATTTTTTGTTCAGTATTTTAGATGATTTATCTCTGGGTCCCTCAAAAGCATTAACACACACAATATTTGAGCGACATGTATTCATCTAACTACTGCAGAAGTACCGGAATTGGATGCACTGTTGCAGTACTGCATTCATTGGACTGCTTTCAGGATAACATGGACTGCCACCAATATTGTTTTTGGATTCCAGATGCACAATACGTTAGTTATTCTGCTTTTTATAATGGTGGCAAGAACAAATTGCCAATTTATTGACCTTTTGGTTATTGACTGAGCCCTAAATATCGTTATAAAATAATCTGGTGATGCAGTTATTGAGCATGCAAGACAATTGAAATGTTTTGATGAGACAAATAGCACATGTTGTAATTCAGCCATGTACGTATCTGTCCTTCAAATATTGTGCAAATATCTGCTTACACCACTGTTGCAAACTCACCCTTATCACAATGTACAGCGTACAGATCCAGAGAAATGTAGCTGGAATGTGTGAGCTGTGGTCAAACTCCATCACAGTGCCTTCTAGCAGCCTCTACAGGAAGCAAAACCATTAATCACGCATGTGCGCAGGCCAGCACTCAGTCAATACATACACACACACACCTCTCGATGTGTTACTTCACCATTGGATTGAAGCATCATTTGCAGTTTCTGCGACTCAGCACTCGCCAGTGCTGTGGCACTGATAGCATAGTTTCTGCAGTTTGCATGTATTGCACAGAATTCTGTGACACAAGCGAGTGGAGCTCTGCTGTCAGTGGTATCACGCTAATGAGCATTCAGCTGCAGAAGCTGCAGAAGGCTCTATGATCAGCATGAAAGGATAGAACTGTGTGAACTGGGTTTGAGTGCTGGCCACCATGCATGCGTGGTCCAATTTCTAGCTTCCCTTGAAGCTGCTAGAGAGCAGTGGCATGCAGTTTGCCCACAGCTTCCATGTTCCAATTATTTTTTTCTGCACTTGTACATAGAAATAGTGTGTGCAACATTTAAAATTGCACTAATCACTCTGGTGTGTGTCTTTGTCTTGCTTAGTCCTGGATAAGTTAATAGTTTTTGTCATCCTGTTTCACTGCTTGTTATTCCATTTAGTATATTAGAATCGTTCAACCATTTCATTCTGTTCTGGGAGGTTTGCTATGCTTTCACCCTTAATCATTGTGCCTCACCATGGGTAGTTGTGGTTAATGAAACTATGCCCAACTGTGGATTTTCTTGGTGTGCAGGTCCCTTGTCTGTTGCTGTCCCTGGCGAGCTGAAGGCGTACCATGTGGCACACAATAAATATGGAAAGCTTCCTTGGTCCCAGCTGGTTGAGCCAACAATTGAACTTTGTAGGAATGGTTTCCAAGTAGGCAAGCACCTGGCCAAAAAGCTTCAAGAGAAGCGGAATGGCATCATTGGAGAGCCTGTTATGAAGTAAGCTTAAGGTCGATTATTACCTGTTGAGAAGCAAGCACTAATCTGATTGATTCAGGCTTTTCTGATTATGATTAGCTTCAGAACACTCTCAGCATGTCTTCAGCTTAGCAAAGGAACTGCCATTGGAAAGCAAACTTCCTTTGCCATTTTTGTCGAGTGATGATCAAAAGATTAGAAAACAAACTTCTCCTTGAAAATGGTAGTAGAGCAGTATTTCCTATGGTTATTGATACAAGCCTTCAGGCTTTGGATATGAGTGCCAGCTCCTGGTAGTCGAACATTAATAATGAAAGTTTACTGTGTGCCACATTTTCTGCATATACGCATATACTTTGCTTGGTGTTCACCCATTCCTGTCCAATTATCAAGGTATGAAATTCCTTATGGTACCATAAGGGAGCCATCTTATGCTTATAATGTTAGTTTCTATAAAAATAGCTTTGTGTGTAGTTTCATGCCACAGAGCATAAGGAAGGCTATTTGTGAAAAAGTAACACATGCATTTCACTGTAAGCTTGGGGATGGACGTGCTGAAATTGCTGCTCTTCTCAGGATGCCTACTTTGCATTGAAGGCAAACTGATTACAAATATACATTTGTATTACCTGCACTAAAGTTATCAAATAAATTGGAAACTGGTAAAAATTGGTTTAATAACCTGTTGCAACTCAACTTCTAATGCCCACCACTGCCATCTCTATCCTATCTGTTATGGCCAGCAAGAATACATATGCAGCAAACCTTTAACCAATGGCACATTGTTCGTAATTATCTTGTTTGAGTTACTCAAACTATCACTTTAAGCTTGATTGGTTAGCTCATTAAACTTTATTATGCAATTTTTAACAATATATGTCTTTTAAGGCATAAGTTGTGCCGAAAGTTTGCAGAGTGTGTTTAGAAACAGCTAATGAATTGTTTGTATGGTGACTTTATGGGCTTTTCTTCCAGGCTCTGAAGAGAGCCCATGAAATATGAAAAATGTTTCTGCACAATTGCCTGTCTTTAGTGCAGCATTCTGTCATGTTTCCAAAGAGAAGTCCTCACGTGCATATTAAAAGAAAGATGGCTGCTTCAGTCTGCATTCAGTGCAGGCTTGTCACTGAGTACTTCGAATCACGGCAGATTTCCATTTTCAATCATAGGCAAATTCTCCACAGATGGGGTGGTATGCCTGTTATGTAACAATAGAATGCATTTTTGTAATTCTGAATGGCATGCGTGTACTTCGTTGGCCTCCATGGGACAACCATCTTGCATGCAATCTGTGCTTGGAAATCTGGATTTAAGAGCCAATTTCATTAGGCAAATCGCAGTTCTATCCACTTTGAAATGACACTTAGCACAGAAAGGACTTGGGGCAGCAGAGAAGCGCACTTGGACTGTGCTGTCCATGTGTGCGACGATCGAAAACGAACTGTCCTGACTTTGAGTTCTTTTATAGATTATATGTATGTCTTCATTTCAGCTCATGAGGGTTGCAATGTGGGCTTGTTGGTGATGCATCTTGAAGGGGTGTACGGTAGTGTGATTGAAAGACTGGACAAAACAAGACACAGGGACATGCACAGTGCTGTGTGTGTCCCCGTGTGTCTTCTTTTGTCCAGTCTTTTAATCGCGCTACCGTACACCCCTTCAAGATTCATTTCAGCACCCTGCCATAGCCATCTATATTCTTCCTGTAAAGATATCTCAAGATGAGAAAAGGCCATGAGTAAAGACCATTCACACAAGCACCTTAGTTTACTTTTAGTGTGTTCTAAGGTGTTTATTGCAGTGTGCTAAACTTAGGTTCATGTTCATGTGCATAATGGTACATATTACTCATAGTTTAGCATATAAACATTCCTTAGTGTTGTATATGTTCTTTTAGGCACTGTACAGATACCTCTGAACAGCCAAAGATCTCGCAAATGACATCACATATAAAGGAGCTTTAGTTAACATGTACTCAATAACAATAATGCTGGATAATAATAATACTTCTTCCAAATGGGATTCTGAAGACCATAATTTTTCTGCTGTAATGTACTGATAGTTTTGAAGCTCATTCTCAGAATAAACATTTTGTTTGTTTTTTTCTGAAGGGAGGCATTCTTCAACAATAATACAAACGACGTGTTCAAGGAAGGCGAGATTCTTAGGCGGCCATTGTTTGCCGACACTCTCCAGTTGATTGCTGAGAAAGGAGCTGAAGAGTTCTACACTGGGGAGCTTGGAAAAAAGTTTGTCCAAGATGTGCAGCAAATGGGTTAGTCATTGCTTTTGTTCAGTGGACACTTTTTCTGTTCTTGTAGGCAAAAATGCAGTTTTCCTATGTTTCCTGGCTTTCTTTAATCATTTAAAAATATTCGAGCACTTACTTTGGAGTGTTTCTTATTGGATACTGGTTCGCCAAGTGGTGGTGAAAGTAAGGTCTCTTCTTCAAATGATATCTTGCATGTTAAGCATATAACTGGACATTGGCATTTACCTAGTGCCACTGGATGTGAACAGACATTTTAAGTTGTTTCATGCACTGACACAAATTACATGATATCAGTTATTTGAATGGCAGTATACATATTTTCGTTGTTACTGCTTGTAAAACTACAAAGTTTATTCAAAATAATAAGTTAATAGGGAGTAATAGGGGTAAGAAGTAACCACTTGCCGTCATTCGTTGGGCCCCTCCTGGAAGGTGAAAATATCGGTTCCAGTTAATGCCAGGGAGTGCAAGATACACACCCAGTTATATGCGGTGGCATTTTTTATCTTTATTGTGGCACCTTGATAATTGCGCTTTTTTACATCTGCATAAAAAGGCAGCACTTTCTAGCGGCACACTTGAAAGAATTCATACAGGCGTATCGTGGTGTGAAGCAAATGAGAAGTTGGCAATGTTTCCTCTGCGTGCATTTTATGGATACAGCTCGCATTAGTTTAGCAAATGTGAGCATGATCTTTGTGCCGAGGAGAAATGCATAACACCTTTAGATGACCAGTGAACATCCTCAGATGAAACTACTCAAGAAAGCGATCCTGATGACACTAGATAAAATGGCATTTGGGATGATCATCCATAGCGTGATGCTGGTTGGAGATACTGTGCAAGAGCGTCAGGAATAAACAAAGTATTTCTAGATAACTTCCTTACTATGCGCTTGTTCACACAAAGGCTCTCTGTGCAGTGTTGAAACGCATTAAAGAGTATTATACGGAACGTCGTTCCTGGAACTAGTTTCTTTTGGGAGGAACGGAGGAAAGCCATTATTCCGTTAAGGGTCGGTGGAACTGCAACAGTAATTCGTTAGGTTTACGAAGGAACAGCAGAGGGAATGGAGTTCCTTCTGTATATGTTCCACAGCATTGAACAGACACACATGCACAGACGCAGCACTTCATGCAGGGTGGACACCAACATCGAGATGCAGCTTTTGCTGAGTTCAAACAAGGGACTTTACTAAGTTGTGAATATGTATCCTGGATATTTTTTCCCCACTCATACAGCAATATTGAATCAGCAATCATTAAACGTCCATGTATTGTTCCTTTCGATGTGGTTTTTTGTGCAAGAAGTTTAATTGTATTAGTGCATGTGAGTACCTTTCTAGTTGCACATTTGGAGCACAGTATCCTGACTGCACATTTGAAGACCGAAGTGGAAAGTGCCATATATGCTGTGCTTGTAATAGATGAGCACCAAAGTTGCAGTTGGACAAGTCTAGAGTATGTCTGGTGCTCCCCAAGAAAAATAGTCTAGGAGTGTTTCTTTGGATTCATCTCCAGATAAACTCCTTCTTCACATTCAAATTTGCATAATATACATAGTTCGATGTGAGTTTTAAATTGCTCACCTTATTTCTCCTCAGGATTATCTGACCCTATCTTCTAATTTAAAAAATTGATTGTAACATTAATGTAATGACATGCTCCAATGTTCAAAGTGTAACTGGAACGTGTTCCTTTTGTATTAAAGGAACTGTAAGGAAGAAGTGCGCCGTGCCGAGCTCCGCAGCCGGATTGCCAGCGCTACGGAAGTGGGGCTCGGGCTAGACGCTGTTCCTGGTGTGACTGGCTAAGCCTACGCTGTTGCGTCTTCTTGTTCTTCTTGTCCGCGTCCTTCGTGTCGTCCACAGCTGTGTCGGACTTCTCTGCCATACACAGCAGCTGTGTATGGCAGAGGCCCGTAGAGGTCTATCCCAACCCGGTCAAAGGGTCGCGAAGGGCACGGCAAAGGTTGCATTGGTCCAGAAGGGCGGCAAGGATCAGGCTTCCGGCGTTGACATTCTGTGCAGAACTTATAATGGGTACTTGTTTCAACATTGGGAAGGGATGAGGAACGAGCTCTCGTTCCTGTATTAGAGGAGCGTGTACAACACTGGCATTAAATGGCTCCCAACTGGAATGACTGTGAAGGGTTAATGAATGTCTTGACAATCTGCCTTCAGCTGATGTTGTCCTGTTAACCGTGTCATGTTTGCTATCATCAGGCGGTGGCTCTGTGGCATTCTGCTGCTCAGCACTTGGCTGCAAGCTCAGTTCCAGGCTTCGATGGGGGCAGAATGCAGAAACGCGTAGGTACTTAGATTTAGGAATAATGTAGCATAAGCGAGACAAGAATACGGAAAAGAACATTAACATACAATAGCACCATGCCTGCTGTGGGTTTATGTTCTGTGTCCACGTCTTGCTTATTGCACTACATGGGTCTTCCAAGATGACGCACCAACAAGCTCGCATTGTGACCTTAGATTTAAGTGCACATTAAAAAAATCCTGTTGGGCTAAAATTACTCCTGAACCACTCCATGGCATTCCTCATAGCCTGCCGTGCAAGTTTGTGACACTAAACCCCATGATTTGTGTAGTATCCTGTGTTAACTTCTGGTTTCGGTTTTGGGTCTTTACATCAGGGCGCCACTCAGCGCCAAATGCTGTAAGTTGCCTTCCTGCTTCCCCTCGGAGAAATAAGGTTCATTCTTTGTCTGGTCCCCAACTGGAGCAGTCCGGCTCTTTTCTTGCGGCGCTGCGCGCCTCGGCCGTTTAGGCCTCATGCCGTAACCCTTTCGTCCGGCCGCCTACTACAACAATTTGAATTTTTATTTTCCTGTTAACTAAGGTTGGGAATGGCTAGTTTCAAATAACTAATGAACTTAACACATGAAACCTAAGGGCTGTTCGAAACATTTATATCCCTTTAAGGTGCTGTGTACACAATTGTGTACAATATTAGTGCATCAACAGCAAAAGCATTGATGAAAGCAATGATATTTAGAATGTGTCGCATACGGCTTGAAGCACTTCTCATTGCAATTATGCTGGAAGTTTGAATAACCTGCAAAATATGTTTTAGTAAAGCGAGTGGAAAGGTAGATGGCCGGGTGTTCTTGCTCAATGTGAGTATGTCGTTGCATCTATCGGGTTCACTTCTTCCATTGTTTTTCACAATGTTTGTTGTACAAGGTATAATTTTCAAGAAATAGTTATTTTCACATCTGATGTTGCTGCAACAAGTTTTTGGCAGGTCATGTAATGCGCAGACTAGATAACCGTTGGACCATTAGGGTGACAGAATGAGTACCAAGGGAAGGGAAGCGCAGTAGAGGACAGCAGAAGAATAGATGGGACGACGAAATTAGGAAATTTGCTGGTGCTATCTGGAATCGGTTGGCGCAGGATAGGGGTAATTGGAGATCGCAGGGAGAGGCCTTCATCATGCAGTGGACATGAATATGATGATGATGATGATGTGTATCTGTATGCATTTTATGATCGTTAAGATGCGGGAAATACAGTGAAAGTAAGATTTTAGTCAACAGAAATAATTGGTGCCTGAACGAGATATGCAGAAAACCAAAGGAACGTTCAGTAGGCTGTTGAGATAATAAGTTTTCAATTGGCATTGAGCTTTTTCCAGCAGTGAAGGAGCGTAATTACCTAGGCCAAATAGTCACAAGGGGCATGGGTCATTTGTAGATCTACAAAATAAGAATGTATCAAATTGCATTTATTTTTCAGACACTCCAAAGTCATAAACAGCAACTTACTGGTATCTTTGAAACAATGAATATATCAACCCTACTATGCCAGTATAATGCTACAGGGGTAAAATTTGAAGGCTAACAAAGATAAAGCTAGAATCTATGCAACAAGTGGTGGAAACTGCAGGTAAAACCTGAGGAAATAGAAAAACAGCAGCATGCTTTGGGTATCGGTCTGCAGATTATACATTTATAAAGTTGAGATAGGAAGGCGATAAGGAAGTGGAGTTAAGCAGGTCATGTAATTTGCAGTTGATAACCATTTGTCTAAGAATAGAACTTCTCAAGGAAGGAAAATGCAGATTTGGGTGGTAAAAGATTAAATGTGTAGTGACGAAATTTGCAGGCTCAGTTTACTTCAGTTGATGCAGAACAGGCATAATTTGATATCGCTGGAGGAGCCCTCTGTCCCGAAGTAAACTTAAACAGGCTGATGAGTACATTTAGCTTTGCCAAACCCTAGTGTTCTATTTTGGAATCTTGCAGGTGGCCTCATGACAGAAGATGACTTGAAATCTTACCAGGCACTTTTGAAACCAGCCACGAAGTACACCCTCCTTGGGGAACATGTCATGTACAGTGTACCCCCACCTGGCAGCGGACCAGTTCTTTCTCTTGCTCTGGGAATCCTATCTGGCTATGGCTACAGTGGAAGCAATGCCACAAGCAGTGCGGACGATGCTGCTCTCATGTACCATCGTATTGTAGAGGCCCTAAAATTTGCTTATGCCAAGAGAACATATCTTGGAGATGAAGCTTTCGTCAACACAACAGATGTAAGTTGAGCACATTGAACACTCCTTATAGTTTCCCTATTCTTGGCCAAGGCTTTCTACGTAGTGCTGGTAAGTTGAGATGGAACTACAAGTCTTAATTTAGCTTTTCTTTGTATACGATGTGCTTGTGGTAACACCTAGCCTCATTCCAACATCTTATGTTTTTCTTATAGCTTAAGTATAAGAAATACAGGTGAATATGCAGCCGTTTTCTTCCTAATTATTTTTATCACTTATATAATAACCTGCTTGATTCTTTTACTTCTAATATAAGGCTCTTTGCAGACAACTGTGTTCTGTACCACATAACTTCTAATGAGTCTGACTTCGTTCTTTTATCTGACCTTCATAAAATTTCCTTCTGGTGTGACACATGGCTTATGAAACTAAACATTAACAAATGTAAAGCAATGAGGGTGTCTCAAAAAATTGACTAGTCCATTTTTCAAGACTATGATCTTAATGTTTGCTCTCTTCAGTTCGTTGACAGCTATAAATATCTAGGCATCCATGTCACTAAATACCTATCTTGGCAGAAACATATCCACCACGTTTTTATCAAAGCTAACAGTAGTTCTTTTTTGCCGAAATTTCTGTCTCGCTCCCGTTCCATTGAAACTATTACTATATAAAACACTTGTGCGTTCTAAACTCGACTACGCTTTACCCATATGGGACCCGTATGCTAGCTCACTAACAGTCCCTAGAATCAGTTCAAAACCACTCAGCTAGGTTTATCCTCTATAACTACCATCGCTTAGCCAGCGTTTCTAGCATAAAGCAACAGCTTGACCTGCCTCTCCTTTCTACTAGACATTGAAATTTCCTGCTTATGTCTGTTTCATAACATATACTACACTAATAATGACCTAAAATTTTTTTTTTCTACAAGCCATTGGTCATCCCGCTTTGATCATCGAATGAAGGTTGGGGGGCCTCAGTGTAAAAGCGGTGCATACCATGAAGCCTTCATTCCAAAAATAAGTGAAGACTGGAATCGCCTTCCAGCCTCCATCATCGCTATCACAGATCATGTGTTCAAGTCTGCTATCTGTGATCGTTTGCTGCTTCATTAGCCATTTTTTTTCTTACTATTGCCACTCCTCTCTGTAATGCTGTACAGCCTTCAGAGTAAATAATAAAATGAAATTAAAAGTTGAGCTTCATTATATACCTAGGCCAAATTTACCCATGTTACATGTTCAGTATGAGCTCACTACTGAGCAGCAGTGTAGCTAATATTTTAATGAAATCAGCATATCAGTAACAGTAACTTTCCACAAGCTACTACTTATGTTATCTACACTAAAATTTCACTCCAATTCTTAATCATCTCGGCTATTTCATTTATCATACCTAAGTAGTCTTCTTGCTTGGTATGAATCTTTACACCAAAATAAAGGAAATCTATGAGGCTATGAAAAACTATATTTCAATTTATTTTATATTTAAATAACTCTCCCTTACAGCTTGTAATGGAAAACAGGGTAACATGACATTTGAAAAATTGATGCCCAATTGTTCAATTCACTAGAACTTAGCTTTAAAGTCTTGCATTGCACTTATTTGCTTTGTTTGCATGGCATGCTCAATGTAAAAACATGCTCTCATAACACATGTGGCTGTTTTTTGTCCTGTGCATGATAGTTGAACAAAATTATAGCTGAAGCTTGCCACATTCAACTTCACTGATCATTTAGTACGTTTTTGTGTTGCACAATGCTGCTATTTTTGTCATGTATTTTCTTATGTGTTCATTCTGCTAACTTGCATCATGTGCATAATAAAATGCCTGAAGTAGCCATGATCATTTTTCGTGAGAAAATTGCTACTTTGTTTTATATTGGGACAGTATCCGTAATGATTTTCTGAAACCAGAGACTTTAATTGTGCTAACTTTCAGTGAATACCCAAGTGATTATACATAATTAATCTGCTAGACATAGGTGCAGAAATTTGTGAACTCATTAAATACTCTTGCTACCATTGTGGTCTTCCTCTTCTTTTTTTAGATTGTGGCACTGATGTTGTCACGAGACTATGCCAACTCTCTAAGGTCCAAAATTTCTGACTTTGAGACCCATGAGCCCAGCTTTTACGAGCCAGCGTCCCACGTTGAGGAGGACAAAGGAACAGCACATGTCAACGTGCTGGCACCAAACGGCGATGCTGTCTCAGCCACCAGCACAGTAAACAGATAGTGAGTGCACTGTTCCAGCCTCATCTCTTTTTCGTGCGGAATATGTGCAAGTGATCCTCGTTTCCGTCTGTTAACCACACAGCCATAACACCATTCCACATCAAGGAAAATTGAACCTTATCTCGTTTATTTCATTCCATAGAGTACAACTATATAGAAAACTTAAGAAATGTGTGAGCGAAAAAATTATCAGAGTAATTACTGATTGGTTGAAATCTTGACAACTGAAATCTACGTGCTTTGTGTTTTGCTTTCCACACTTAAATCGAAATCTGGAGGTATCAACCTTGCGTAGTAAAAATATGCTGGGTGTTCTGGGGTTAATCTGCAGAGAAATCGGGCTTTTGTTGTTTATCTAAATTGGGCTAATAGTTCTAAAAAAATACTTCTGTGAAGGAAGGCATCCAATTGCTTCACAGTAATTCCAAGAATCAATATATTTGCTATTGTTGATTGTGTTTAAATACACTAGTTTGTGTATGTGTACCAAATTTATGAATGTGTCACTTTATCTCCAGCATGATTACAAACAAAACTATTTTATTATTCTTAAAAACAGCTCACTAATTCTTTTCATGATTTCAATATTTGCTGAAAACTGACTAGAATCAGTGAATTCCCAGCTGTTAGCAAATCATCCTTGCATAATTCTTGTCCAAACTGAATTTGAATGCGAATAGGATAATTTCTTGCAACTTAGCAAGTTATTCCCTTGCGAAATTCGCTTGAGCTCACTTGTGTTAGCCAAGTTTTACTAGCACAGGACATACAGTATAAAGCTTGGTAAGATTTTGATGCTTGATTCAATTGAATGTTGCTGCAGTTAGCTAAAACTATAACTAAGCTGGCTGTTATCTCTTTATGCATCCTGTTGCAGTTTCTGGGCTTACTCAGCTGTATTATGTTGTCATGTATTACCCTCTGCGGCCAATCTAACAATATACATTTCTTGTAGCTTTGGAGCAATGCTGATTTCTCCATCGACGGGCATAGTTATGAACAGTGGCATGGATGACTTTTCTGTGGAGAACGCTACAAACAGTTTTGGCCTGGCGTGGTCAGCAGCCAACCTCATTGCTCCTGGCAAGCGGCCACTGTCTTCAATGTGCCCCACTGTTGTAACAGACTCCTCTGGGGCTGTTCACACTGTCATTGGTGGGGCTGGTGGCTCTCGTATTACCAGTGGCACAGCTCAGGTGAGTTGGCCTTTGGCATTACTCACTCCAAATTGATTCTGTTCACATTCTGCTGCTTAGCTTAAGGTTGTGGCTTCTATTTGTGGGCTCTATCATTTCATTGCATGCTGCATTGGCTGTAATCAGAAACAGCAAGAAGGCAAAAATGCTCATGTTTTCCTAAATGTAGGGATCCATAAAAAAATAAATGCACTGGACAAAGTTAGCATCTCTCTGATATGGCATCTTTTGCAAATTCATTTGTTTGTTTGGGACACAGGTCATGCAGGGGTGAGATATGCTACTTTCTTCTTTGACTGCCAGATCTGTGGGAGCATAGCAGCCGCACAATAAACTATGCTACAGTTCCAGACTACACTTTTGACACTGTTCAGTAAAATTCGGCAGGATCTGCTGTGCAGTGGCGCTGCATTATTTGAAATGCCAAATATTAAGCTCTGTAGCACTCCAGTGTCTTGTAAGGACTGTGATTTTTTTGATGGGGAGGGACATTTGCACATTGTATAGATATTATTGTTGCACTAAGTCATTTGCCCTGCTTAAATAATAGCAAGTGATGCTGCTGGCCTTATAAGTAGCGTGCTGCGGTGGACACCCACCAAGTCTCGTTCATTTGTGCAGAATCTGAGACACTCACCTGTGCTTGTTTCTCCTTAAATTGATCAGAGCTGAACAGCTGTCGAGAGATAGTTTCTTGTCTCCTTCTTTCACTCATTGTTCTTATTGCATTGTATCTGCTTTGAATATGAACATCCCTCAATGTTTCGTGCAACTTGCTGTTCTGTGGCATCCCACATGCTAGTGTGCACAACCTTCATGTTGCTCAGGTTTAATTTTGAATGACTTGTTTGTGCATTTCTTTTCCTTTAATGACAGAAGCACCCACGGTAGGGCATAGTGACTATGTGGCCTTCTGCTGCGGCGCATGAGGGTGCAGTTTTGATTCTTGGCTGCAGTGGCCATGCATATACCAATGGGGGCATAATGTTACAATTGTGTTGGGCTGTGAAGCACGAGATCGCAGGGTTGAATCCCAGCGACGGTGGCCGCATTTCGATGGGGGTGAAATGCGAAAACACCCATGTGCTTAGATTTAGGTGCACATTAAAAAACCACAGGTGGTCTAAGTTATTCCAGAGCCCCTACTAAGGCACGTCTAATAATCAGATCGTGGCTTTGGTAGGTAAAACTTCATAATTTAATTTTGTTTAATGCTACATTCATGCACTGTGCTTTAAATAGATGTTGAAGAACACAAGTGGTGGTTCAAATTGACTTGGAACCCTCTACTGCTGGCCTGTCATAGTCCACATATTGCTTGGGGTCATTAAATCTCAATCCAGTGGTGAGAAGCACAAGAGTATTGGCAGCTTTCAGAATTTCCTTTTACAGTGGAGCTGTTAGAACTTTGCTGGGTTTCTCTTGACGGCCATAGCTTCGCCGAGCTGGGGGAGAGAGAGCTGAGAGAGTGAAAGCAGAGTACAAAAATAGCATCGCGCAGCATAGCGACGTAGCAAGGGTAGGTGTCGCCTAGCGGGGAAGAAGGAGCGGCGTCACGGGGATACAGGTGGTGTGACATCATTGCCCTCTGATAAAAACCTGCGCGCTCGCTTCGGCGGTCCTCTTTCTCAGTGGAAAAAGAAAATTATGCATGGCTCTACTATTGCAAACACCAGAGACCAGTGGAGCTAGGGAAAGCCCAGCAAAAGTTCTAAGTGTGCGGTTTGGCACTACTTTACTGGCCTTCCCCCAGCTTGGCTGGTCTCTGGTGTTTGCGATAGCAGAGCCACACATAATTTTTTTGCCGTGCACCTTTGAACATTATTATAACGAACTGAAACCTGCAAAATAAAATGTTACACACTAGTCTACATTATGGAATGCTTTTTTGATGATGGTCTGAACAAATTAAACAACCAGCACACATCAGCGCAAGAAATTATGTTTAAACAACCCCTTAGCAAAGCAAAAGCAAATTTCCTTTATTCAGTTTCTGATTATGGCACAAGTGAAATCATTGCATGATGTTGTAAATTGTGGTTCTTTTGTTACTTTGGGTAACTTCTGAAGGTTTCTAACTAGAACTTTTTGTTTCTCTAATGCAATGTTATTGTCAGCCAGTCGTCATCATGACCTGTGCTGTCACAGAAAAGTGGTTCAAGAATTAAAGGCTATGTTACCTTTCCAACCTTACGTAACTTCTGTGGCCTGATAACATTTACAATGAACGAGTGACCCACTTCTCCTAGAAATGGCCCTGCTTAACTATTTTTTCTTAGTGCGGGCCTTTTAAAACCTGATGTCGAGTATTTTGTTTGCTGCATTCATTTAGCACATTCCTACTAATAGTTAACCTGCATAGCATCATTTGTGGTTCATGCTGCTGAAATTTGGCTTGAACTACCACAGTAGTTAGCTGTAGAATGCAAGCTCTACAATTAACTACTTCGATGTAAACTGGTGTAAGTGCTCCAAGTGCAAACGGTACACATTAAAATTAGCCAATAATAGTTTAGATTATTGTTCTAGAAATGACACTGAATTTCTTGATGTCACATTGAAACATAGTCGTAAGATGAAATAGTATGTACGGTCACCACAAAACAGTAAAGGCTATGGTGACGGGATAGATTGAGCCCATTTCCAGGCAGCAGTGGTGTACTCATTGGCATTTGCCAGCAGCAATATTGTAAAAGGTGAGGAGGAATGTCATGCTCGCACAGCAAAGTTACACAATACACAGCTTTCACAGCACCTTACTTGTAGAGTGCCCTACTCAATTGATCTGTCAAGGCAATATCAGTGCTAAAATAAATTAGTGAGCAGTGACTAGTGTAACCAGATATGTTTTCATGGACTGCAATTTACACATTCATTTTGTTTTCCTTCAAGTGTCTTAAATGGAGAGCTAATTTCTTTCTTTGCTGGCTTGAAGATTGTTGTGAATCACCTCAGATAGCTTCTTATGTAGAGTCATCTACAGCTTTCCTGAGCAGTGTAAGAAGACAACGCCCACGTTTGTCTATACATACGTTTAAGTGCTTATAAGTGCTCAAGTGGGGACAAAATGCTTTGGGCATATGACGCTGGCACTACTGAAATGCGACACAGAATTTCGCTTGTGTGCGTGTGCGTGTGCGTGCGTGCGTGCGTGCGTGTTGTGTGTGTGTGTGCGTGCGCGTGTGCGCGTGTGTGCGCATGTGTGTGTGTGTGTGTGTGTGTGTGTGTGTGTGTGTGTGTGTGTGTGTGTGTGTGTGTGTGTGTGTGTGTGTGTGTGTGTGTGTGTGTGTGTGTGTGTGCGCGCGCGCGTGCGTGTGCGCGTGTGTGTGCGCGCGCGCGTGTGTGTGTGTGTGTGTGTGTGTGTGTGTGCGTGTGTGTGTGCGTGTGTGTGTGTGTGTGCGTGTGTGTGTGCGTGTGTGTGTGTATTGCAGCATTGTGAAACTAGAATGTGGTCTTTAGTTAGTGCCATATGCTTCTTATTTCTAATCTATACATGTCTAACAAACATATTGTTTTTGCTTTCTAGCAGCCCAAATTGTTATGGTGAGCTGGTGTGCATTTGACATTCGGCATTTTCCTTTATGTTGTATTATGCTCTGGATATAATTCCTACAATACTGAGTTTTCACACACACATATTTGTTAAAATCTGTTATGGCATGCTGGCTAGGTATATTTCTTCCCTCAACTTACCTTTCTCCATAGATCATTGCGAAGTGCATATGCTATTAAGATATGGTCTTCACATGTTTCCCTAGCTTTATTGCCATTAGCACCCATTACATGCATGCAGACAGATTCAAAGCATAACTCGTTGCTTGTTACGAGTGGTGTTCCTCTAGTACTGCAATAAAATGCTTGATTTTATTTTACAGATTTTGTTCAAAACACTTTATCTTGATGAAACAATCAAACAAGCCATTGACGACCTTCGTATTCATCACCAGCTTTACCCCAACCACATTTTCTATGAGAAGTCCTTCCCGCCGGTACGTATACCTGTCATTCATACTCTCACAGAGCTAGCCTTGGTATTATGAATAGGATCTTTTTATTAAAATAAGTTACTGTGCCAATATACTTGCTTCACACTTATGCACACTGGAGTGCTTTTGTATTGAGCAATTATATAACAATGACTGCCAGTAACCATGAGTATAGAGGATACAGTTGCTTCTCTCTAACCCTTAGGCATGGGCCCTACTACACACGAAATGTCTAGGAATGTCTTCTCATATTTTCTGCATTTTTGCTATAAACACAGACTTCAATAGCCAATTAAGCAACATGCTGTGAGCTAGACCTGGTTTCTGTCACCTGTGCAATTGTCTAAGTGTTACAAAGCTCTACCAGCTCTTACTAATAGTGTGTTAGTATTGCAAAGAAATTAACATCTGTGAGATCTGTTCACCATGGTACTGTGGAATGCTTCAAAACTGCATTGACCTTGTCCTCATATGCCAACACACTGGTGGCACATGCCTAGTCATGTTCACATTATGTACCTTAAGACACCAATGTATAAGAGCTCAGCATGAGTGCAGCACTTCTACTACAGTAAACCCTCCTTATAATCAATCCAGCTGTACAATTAAGGACCAGGTTTTATTATAAACTGGTAATCCGTTAAAATCGCAGGTGCTCTAAAACAGCCATGATAATGTAGGAAATGCAGTCTAGCAGCTGGATGGCTCGTAAAATTTAGTATATGAGGAACAAAGCCACTACTTGATTGTGCCAACGTTATAGCCAACAATTTTGGTGCAAAGAATCATGTAAGGAACATCCGATAAGCATTTCGTCCAGGTGCCAGTAGCCAGTCTCTTAATGTACCCATAGGAACACCCCTAGGAACATGCTCTTAATGTTCTTGCACCTCTCACAAGGCCCTCTTTGGCAACACTGCACCTTACTCGGTTTTGAAGCAAGTGAAGAATGGTTTGTAGCTCAGGTCGGGAGTATTTCATAAGGTTTTTTGTCCATCACAATGTCTTGTCTTGACATGATGAAATTCTTTTACTTCTACTAAGGGATACGAGGCAGTGGGTGCGGCATGCACATATTTAATTGATAAAGGAAAAATCCTGCTGACACGTATGAACAGCTGCCTTGTTTGGTTATTGCATGATACACATAGTCCTTAAGAGCTGCCACCACACAGAAAAGTTGAATTCTCCACGCCCATTGCTCTTTTGTGTCAGTGTAGATTCAGAGCGTCACCATCTGCTTTGCTCAAGCGGTCCCGTGTAGATGTTCTACTTTGCACTTCAGTGCAACGGCAAAAAGATTCACATTAAAGGTACTCAAGAGCAATGCTGAATCATTTTATACCATTGAGGTATTCTTTCAAAGCTCTTAATCTTACTTGTTAGGCAGGAGGCTATTTCACACTCATGACCATGTGTATGGTGCTATTTGGCCATATCTGGCCCTTGCACCATAAAAACCCTATAGTACATCATTTTGCACCAGAACCTCCAGATGGGCACATAAGTGTTCCATCATGCACTTTAATTTAGTGGAAGTGGGACTCTTTTTTTAGCACAGAAAAGGTTCTTGAAACTCGACCCGCCATGGTTGCTCAGTGGCTATGGTGTTAGGCTGCTGAGCACAAGGTCGCGGGATCGAATCCCGGCCACGGCGGCCGCATTTCGATGGGGGCGAAATGCAAAAACACCCGTGTACTTAGATTTAGGTGCACGTTAAAGAACCCCAGGTGGTCCAAATTTCCGGAGTCCTCCACTACGGCGTGCCTCATAATCGGAAAGTGGTTTTGGCACATAAAACCCCGTAATTAATTAATTTAATTCTTGAAACTCTCTGTGATGTGTCTTTGGTTCTTTTAAAATGCAATGTAGTCCTTTTTTACCACTAAACAATTAATTAGATATCTGTATAGGCTGGTAAAAATCCACAGTGGTATGTGACCCGATGTAGAAAACTAAGGGCAGCATCGCCAGCCATATTTCATTTTCACTTCTTCTCTGGCTTACCGAACCTCCTCTTATAGTAAGAGTGGCAACAAGAATAAAATGACAGCTGAATAAAAACAATTTCATTTTATTGATAGCATGTTTGCTTTCAATGGTCAAGCAATTGGTCTGGAACTTAAAGTTCTTACGAAAACAGCAATAATCTGACTGGAACTTATAAAATAATGGGGTCTAGACAAACACATTAATTCACCATAATTTATTTGACGCATTCATTGCAGTTTTGCCTTGTCGGTCTAATCATTTGATATTTTTTTTGCAGATCATCCTGGACAAACTGCAAGAATTTGGACACAAGGTCAGGCCAGAAGTGGAGGAGTCGGCATTCCAGGGCATTACACAATCAGATGGTGGTGTCCTTGCCAATGTGGACTTTAGAAAAGGCGGCAGTATAGCTGGTTACTGATCAAATTTGCATGAAGCCCACCACCTGGCCAGTGGCACAGCAGGGAGACCAAGGAGTTCGCTCCTACTCACCTATAGGTTGTACTGTTTTCTTCAGCGAACCATTCCTGAATTTCATATTCAGTGCTCCACTCACTACCATCTTTTTTAAAGCACCTTTAAAAGGCACACGGCAGCTGAGCCTCACAGATTTTATGTGTATTTAAGATTGTATTTGCCTTTTGAATGTATACTGTGAAAGAAGAAAGTAAATTATTTTTTCAGCCACTCAGTGGTGTTTTGTTCAGCTTCTTTTCTCAAAGCAGTGTTTCGAAACAGGCCTCTTGGCACATCTCTTTTGTTCATTCTGATCTGCAGGCACATTACTCTAAACTTGTGGGGAAGCGACTTGCTAACACCCGACTAGGATGTGCCTGAATTCCCTGAGAAGTTCGTCATTTGGCATTTTCACAGCTTAAGAGAGGTAAAAATGAGCACGAGGGTTACCAGAAGATGTTTATGCATGAATGGAAAATGGAAGTAGAAAGCAAGGTTTTGCTGAAGAGGCCTTTTATAACTACATAGCATATTAAATATGGATTCTACACATTTTTTTGAAACAAAAGTTATTAAAACATGCGCAGTGCGATAGCGTACAAAACGAGGCTCCACTAAAGCATCCTGTTGGCACAGACCATATTGCATTGTCATATTGTGCTAATGTGAAAACGGACAAAAAGGAAAGTAATTTCAGAGCAAAATAGAAGTGAGGCATGCAGACAGGACACAAGAGTAGAGAAGTGGACAACACGAACGCCGTGTTGTCCTCGCATAGACCGGCACGTGTACCCGATTGACACGTGGTGTTACCATTCCTGAGCATGCGCAGATGAGTTTTGTCTTCTTTCTTTTTTCGCCTCAGTGCTCCCTTAAGTTGATAGTACTCTCATGTAGGCCGGCACGTGTACCCGATTGACACATGGTGGTACCATTCCTGAGCATGCGCAGATGAGTTTTGTGTCTTCTTTTTTCGCCTCAGTGCTCCCTTCAGTTGATAGTACGGCGTTCGTGTTGTCCACTTCTCTACTCTTGTGTCCTGTCTGCACGCCTCACTTCTATTTTGCATAATGAATCCTTACCAACTAGCTCAGCTTTCTTTCATTCTAATTTCAGAGCATGTTGATTAACCCTGTGTTTCTCTAGTATGTAATATATGAGTGTAAACAAAATTTTCTCTTTCCAGGATTTTCCGGTAATTTCTAAATGACATGAAAAAAGCGTCGGGTTATCTGGTATATTTTATTTTCGTTAAGGATAATCTCGTACACATTTGCGTACATCAAGAACCTCTAATTACTTCATGTGCTCCATAAGGGACAGACGGAGAAGCTCTTTACTGAGAACTGTAGCATAGCGAGGCACTCTGTACTTCTTTTAAACTGGTTCATCACTTGCATGTTGGTAACTTACAGCTGGGCTTCTGTCCTGGGACAGTTTCACAGACTTGTGAGCTATGCGACTGTAAACAAAAGGATCGGGTACGTCTGATGCTTTATTTGATACTGCATTAGTGGATACTCCACTTAGCTCATTGTGCCCTCATGATCCCAATAGCCACCTTCAAGTCATGTTCTACAAGCTCTGCTTGCATCTCTGACCTTTCTGCAGTGCATCATTGATGCAGGTTGTAGTTATATTCTAGTTGAGGAGTGGAGTTTGGCGCGCCATATTATTAAAGTGTAGATCCTTCTAGTGGAAACATATATAGATGTTGGTTTATTCAGTAGGCTACAGAAAACAGCTACTGCGATATTACCTCAAAAGGCAGCATAAAAGCACCCCTGGACATTACTCTCTGTTCGCTATTATGTTTCATAGCTACAAGAAGTTGGCTGCAGGTGATTGTGAAAGCCTGTGGGCCTAACGTGCATACGCGCTCGCACATGCACGCGCACCTGCATCCTACCTTTAAAAATCGCCTATAGCAGATAGAACAATTCAAGTGCTTGCGCTGAATAACTTTAAGATGCTGACATTACTTGCATGAGAAATCGAAATGTGTAATCGAATAAACAATTTCAATAATTAATCTTTTAACTAATTATGCCATGGCACTAATTGCAATTTACAAATTGTTGAAGCATGCTGCATTTAGGCCACGAAAGAGGAAGAACCAAGGGGATGAAGGAAGGGAGGATGGTGAGGGAAGTTGGAATGAAATGGTGGGATACAATTGTCAGTATTAAGCTATGTGTTTTGTTTGGTTGTGTTTGTAAGGAACGCTACATGATTTGGTGCAGCCACCAGGATGTGGGTTACATTCTTCGTCAACTGGACCTTGTTGTAGTGCATTATCTCCACTGGCTACTAAGTGCAATATCAGCCATCAACATGTCTTTCACACCATGTCGGCTTCTCTGGCCTCATCGACACAGTGCTCACGGAAGCGTCCACATGCCGTGAGGAACTTTTGCAGACGGATCAAAGTGAACCGGCAGCTATTGACAGAAGAGCTTGTTGTGGGCACCCAGGCACCATGGTTCTCCCACAGAGGATATGTCAGCGGAGAAGGTGATCCACGTTTTGCAAGTTTTTGAAGTGTGACAGCAACAGATGATGCAACAATGTCAGCTTATGGCCACATGAAATGAGTCCCTGAGGAAAGGAAAACGAGCGCCAGATATGGTTGAACCTGATGTTTCTTTAAGGAGGCTCCGAAGATCTGCAACATTGGTTATGGTATTACGAGTATGCTTCTGACAATAACAGGTAGCTATCCGATGAAGCGAAAGTACAGGACATGTGATGTTACCTTTACCTTGGTGTTGCTGCCAGAAAATGGTACAATCTGCAGATCCTGAATCAGAAGCCAACATATCAGGAAAAGTGGAAACACTGCTTTCTGGTGGTGGTCTAATGCAGTCCATTGGAGAGTTGGTGCTACCCTTCAGACACACAAAGCTCCCTACTCGAGTACTGCCTTGAGAAGCGTCATCTATTGTGCATGGCAGAGCCTAAACTCTCATCATTCAGTTATAGCTTTGGTAACGTTGGGACTCTCTGCCAGTATTCAAAATCAGGTCGAGCTGAAAGCCTCAGATACAAGAGATGAGCGTATGTGGTGTCTGAAAAATTAGCCACTGGAACCAGCACAGGAAAGTCATCCTTGCAGAGAAGAATTTCTCCTCAACAGCAATGAGATTGAGCTTGTGAAATCTGTCGCATATACGATCAGATTTATGGGGAGCCTTAAGAACAATTTTTTGAAGTCCTTGAATTGCTGCTAAAATTGTCCTGGTAGTATTCTACGCATTCCAATTGACTGCGAACAACACGCAGAACTGAGCAAAGACGACTGGGCTCTAATGACTCCCATGAAACGACATACTTGGCATCTCCGAGCCTACTTCCCGTCCCTATCGAGATTGACAGGGTTGAGATGATTGCATGCGTGGACAGTGGAACGTCTGTGTCCATCATCAACCAGAAAAGAATAGACAGCTGTCATATCCACAATGGGAGGACCCCACGTGTCCAATGTTACGACGGGGCCGTAATTTCCCACAGTGAGTGGGCGTCTGTCGTGATTGAATTTCTAGGATGTTGCGTAAAGAGTGACATATGTTGGCAATACCCAACATCACCTATGACTTCCTTTTATCTCATCTGGACATGAAAAAGCTGAAGATAAACCTTTATTGGGATGACAGGATTTTGGTTGAAAATACTAAACTGACAAAAAGTCGAGAGACATCTAGCCCTCTTAAGGTTGGTTCACTGTGAGGAAGACATCAGAGCAAAGTATCCAGAGATAGTATGCATAGAAAACTCCTCCGGCGATTAAGTCCCATGCGGTTCCATTTGAACTCGCACACAAAACAGTGGTTTGGAAAGCCCCATACAATACGTTGAGGGAGAAAAAGGCTTGGTTGAAAAAGGAGCTGCAAGCAGTGTTGGACGCCTGCATCATCCGACCATCAGTTTCACAGTTAGCTTCATCCTATAACCATCACCCCTAAGGACGATAGGACTTTTAGTCTGTGTGCTGATTATAGCATTCTAGATTGCCAAACAGAGAATACACTTTACAATGCCAAAAATTGATACTGTTATCGATGAAACCGATGGCTGCCACTGATTCTCAGATCGACCTCTGCAAAGGCTTTTGGCAGATTCACTTGACCGAGGAGACAAAGAAGTACACAGTATTTGTTACATCATTATATTTGTTTGAATATAATTGACTGCCTTTCGGATCGAATAATTTCTCAGCATGGTTTCAAGTCATGAATGAAATTCTGAAAACATGCTTGGGCAGCTTTTGCAATGTTTATATAGATGACAAAGTCATTTTTTCAAAGACAAAAGAACATCATAAAAGTCGAATTTCTCTATTTCTTTATGCCCTCAGCCATGCACGTGTCAAAGTAAACGTCATGGAAAGTGCATTCGTCTAAGAAAAAGTGGCATTTCTAGGCAGGACATTCTGTACCGAAAGCACAAAGCAGGAATCTGTTTAAAGAACTTTGAAGTTGGTGAAGCCTTACAATGTACATTCCCTGTGCATCTTTCTGGGCCTCACTGGACACTTTAGTGCCTTTGAAAGAGACTATGCAGTCAAGACGAAATGCCTCACATGACTGATGCAGAAAGAAATGCCATTCCTGTGGAATGACAAGCGTGAAAGTGCCTACCGTGAACCAGTAAGGCTTATATCTTCAGACAGTATTCTCTGCACTCCCGATTTCTCTATAGCGTTTGTGTTCAACACTGATACATCGCATTATGCAACTGGGGCAGTGCTCTTCTATCAGAAGCTCTCAAACCAACCTGGCCACCAAAGGCACCATGTGGTAGATGCTACAGCTATACATTGAAACCTGCAGAAGTGAACTACACCACCACCGAAAAAGAAGTACTGGCCGTCTTAAGCTGTTCAATATTTCCAAACTTACCTAGAAGGAGCGAAATTCATACTTTTCACTGACCATGAGCCATTGATACACCTTGACATGGCACAACTACGAGGACGCTTTGCAAGGTGGGTTAATTACCTGCAACAATTTGATTTCGTCGTTTTGCACTGCCCTGGTCCACTGCTCGTCGATGAAGATGCTTCATCTAGATTGCTCATCTCCGAAACAAGCAAACACCTGGAACAGAAAATTTCGTGGAACGATGGGAAAGCAGAGTAGAAATGAAAGATATCGATGGAAAGTACCATGTGCCACTTGCAATGGTCCCTAAGATCTTTCACCTTTGCCATGATACTATTACAAAATCAGGTGGGCATGATGGGTTTTGGTGCACGTACAACAAGCTACTGAAGCGGTTTACATGGTCAAGTATGAAAGAAGACGTTAGCAACTACGTACAGACATGTCACACATGTCAAGTAAACAAAGTGAAGTTCACGCAGGCGACAGACATAATGGTAATCCTGCAGCACTTGCGAGCCCCTTTGAAGTTGTTGACTTGAATTATTGCAGAGCTGGAGAAAGTGCCTGAAGGTGCGAGGAAAATGCAAGCGTTTCTACTTTGCATCGACAAATGTACCAATTTAAATGATTACGGCAAGGCAGGAAAGGAAGACACCCACAACGTCATTGCTCTTCAAGCCGAAAAACACAAAGACCATAGTGTGTGGCAATGGACCTCCATTCCGTAGGGCTAAACTAGTGAAGTGAACTAGAGATCATGGTATGACTATCTAATTTTGCTCGCCTTAGCAGCCCGCCACAAACGGCTTTGCGGGGCCTGCCATCCGAGATGTGAAGCAATTTATAAGGGCATACCCGAATTTTGCAGGTGGGTGGAACTGCTGCCTAGACACTGCTGTGAGGCACCATAACCGTTCATACTCAAGTGGCTTGGGGTGCAGCCCTATTTTTGCTGCCTCGGGAGTCACGCCGACAGTTACTACAGACCGCGAACTGGGTATTCTGGGCAAGCTTAAGCTTACCGAAACAAGGAAAAACACGCAGGAGATGGATATCTACAAACACCGCACAAAGAGAAGCTTTGACAGAAGACGCAGCAACAAAAGTTGATAAAGGTTGATGACAAGGTCCTAATAAGAAAAGTTGGGACTTCAATTTCACGGACCCTTTCCTGTTGTAAAGACTACGTCACAGCAGGGCATCTTGAAGACAATATGGTATCTAGGAGCGTCTGGTAAAGAAAATTGTGCCTCCATCGGAAATGTTCTCAAGTACTACACCAGGAGGTCTGAACAAAGAGCCAGCGAGAGTGAAGCATGCTGAATTTAGGACACGAATGAAGAACCAAGGAGACGAACGAAGAGGAGGACGAGGAGGAGAAGCCTACGTGCTGTGCGATCCAAGGTCAAGCGATATACATAGCCTTTATAAAGCATTGCAGTCGTATTTGAACCAGGTTGAAATGTGGCTTAAGGGAATACAAATGTTGCTAAATGTCAACAAAAGTGTCAAAAATGTGAACAAAAGTGCCATCCTAGTTTTCCCCTTAACATTTCCCGTCCAGATAACACTGACGTTATCTGGACACTGATCAGGAGATAATTTCACAGGTACAATCATTAAAATATCGGAATTACTTATACAGAAGAGCTTAATTGGCAGACACACAGAAAATTCATCGCATATAAAGGAGCATGGGCTGTTGGTTTATTATGAAGAGTCAGCAACAGTCATTTTGGAATGCGCAGGGAGACTCTGCTGATGATTTATTGTATGTATGTCCAGCCCATTTTAGAGTTTGGTTGCATATTTTTGTCTGCAGGTCCTGCTTATAAATTATGCTCTCTCATTATTTCAGAATGTGAATCGTTACGTCTGTCTTGGCCTCCCAAAATTTGTAGTGAATAATATTCATCATGAAACTCGCCTGCCTTCTCTTCAAACTCATGTCGAATACTGACAGTCGAGACATTACTGAATCTTTGCTTCTCCCAGAGACGCACCTCCTAACTGTTCATTCGGGAGTCGACTGCATTCTTTGCGCATCAATGGTCTCGACTGCATCGTCCCCAGGTAATTTTGGTGCAGCAGCTATTAGAACCATTGCAAGTCTCAATCCGTGATGTGGTTTTCCCAAATTTACCTACTGCAACAATAAGCGTTGAATTCGATAATATTGTTTTGCATGAAGGAGACCGTTTATCACCCTTACAAATAAATGGGGGGGGGGGGGGGGCATTTACTTTAGGTCAGGAAGGTGAGCGCAAGAGCGGCCAGCTGGTTGATGAACTCTGCGTCGTCCTCTCCCTCTTTTTCCAGCCTGGGACCGCAAGCATGTTCACCAGTCTTCATTTTTCTCACGTGCAACATTCCTGTCGTCGCAGCCAAGCCCGCAGGGCGAGTCAATCCATTTGTCTTGAAGTGAACAATTTTAAGCGGACGACATGGACCACTTGGGTCTTGGCAGCTCTCTACCACTCTTCGTGAGGCGAACTATGTTATAGGTGACTTCCGTGAGTCTGTTAATAATAGCAAACGGTCCATTGTAGGTGGCCAAAAGCTTTTGGCATAACCTGCGTTTCCGTACTGGAGTACATAGCCAGACTAAATCACCAGGGTGATAGGTTACCGGATGGTGGCGAATGTCGTGTGCTTTTGCTCTGTCCTGCGATGCCAAAGTGCGCAAACGAGCGATACGATGAGCTTCTTCGGCAAGGCAGAGAGTCTTGACGACAGTGGGATTTTAATGATTACAGAAAGGAAAAAACGGTGTCGATTGTGTGCCGGAGTGGCTGTGCGTACACCAGGAAGAAAGGGCTATAGCTGGTAGTCTCGTGCTTGGCGGTGTTGAACGCGTACGTGATGAAAGGCAGTACGTCATCCCAGTTCTTGTGGTCGGATGAAACATACATGGATAGCATGTTTACAATTGTTCAGTTGGTGCGCTCCGTAAGCCCATTCGTTTGTGGATTTCATGGTGTCGAGTGACGCAAGTGGAATTCACACAAACGAAGCAGGTCCTCTACGACATCCGCTGTGAATTGTCCACGGTCGCTGATGACACGCGAGGCGGACCATGTCGCAAGATGACATATTGCAGCTGGAATGTTGAAACATCAGTGTCAGTTAATGCCGAGGGCAAGGCCGCTGTCTCGCAGTAGCGTGTGAGGTAGTCGATGCAAACAACTATCCAACTTGGTTAAAACACGTTGGCGGGCTAGTTAGTTAGAATCCATGGTAGAGTGTGTAAGCGCGACTGGACGAGGACGAAGAAAGAAACAGATACACAAACACAGCGCTTCAGAAGCGCTGTGTCTGCGTATCTGTTTCTTTCTTCGTCCTCGTCCAGTCGCGCTTATACACTCTACCATGGAACTATCCAACGATTTCCCTTGGCTGACTTTGGAAAAGGGCCCACAAAGTCAATGCCCACTTGTTGGAAAAGCGTGCTTGAAAGGCGGGATCGGCTGCAGGAGACCAGCTGGAGCAGTATAGATGGCCGTTTGTGGCGCTGACACTGCATGCAGCTGGCCACATACAGACGTACTGTCGCATTTCAGGCCAATAAAAGCGTTCCTGAATCCGGGAGAGCATCCTCGCCGAACCTAAATGGCCAGACGTCGAGCCGTCGTGCATAGCACTCAGAATCGCTGTGCGAAGGCTCTCCGCGGTACCACTAGGAGAAAACATGCACCAGTGCTGGAAAAGTTCTTATACAGGAGTCCATGGCGTACACAGAAATGGTTTGCTGTCGTCGAGGCGGTCGTATACCGGTGAAGAGCGGTGTTAATTTAGCGTTTTTTCACTGTTCGCCTTTGAAACAGTCGAAGTCTGGAAAACGCGGCGACACAGAATCCACGAGGTGATCGAAGTCGTCACAGTCCAGTGCTAAGTGGCATACGCGAGAAGCAGTCCGCATCACTGTGTTGTCGACCGCTTTTATAAGAGATGGTGAAGGTGTATTCTTGCAGTCGGAACGCCCAGCGCGCAAGGCGGCCACAAGGGTCACGAAGATTTACAAGCGAACACAATGAGTGGTGTTCGGTAGCAACTGTAAAAGGGCGTCCGTATACAGGTATATAAGAATGAAACTGCTGAAGCGCAAATATTACCGCAAGGCATTCTTGTTCCGTGACAGTGTAATTCTGTTCGGGCCTACTTAATGAGCGACTTCCATATCCGATCACGTGTTCGTGGTCACCATAGCACTGAACTAGGACGGCACCCTACCTGTGCCACTGGCATCCGTATGGAGTTCCATCGGAGCTGAAGGACTGAAGTGTTAAGAACCGGTCATGACATCAGCAGAAACTTCAACTGACGAAAAGGAGTGTCGCACTCCGGAGTTCAATCAAAGGGGATGTCCTTTCGTAGCAGGCATATGTCAGCGGATACGCGACATCGGCGAATTTAGGAATAAAGCGGCGGAAATAGGAACAATTCCCAGAAAACTACGGAGCTTCTTGACTTAGCACGGTGCACTGGACGCTTCAACAGCTGCTGTTTTCTGGGGATCAGGGTGGATGCCATCCTTATCGACGAGGTGCCCAAGCACAAGGGTTTGCAGTCTCTGAAGTGGCATTTCTTGGAATTCAAAACTAGGCCAACGTTTTTGATGCAGTTCAGGACAATATCCAGACGCGAGTTGTGTTCGCTGAAGGTGCAGCCAAAAACGACGTCGTCGAGATAGCACATGCAGATGTTCCACTTCAAGCCACGCAGAATAGTGTTCATAAATCTCTCGATCGAAAATTGCCGGAGCGTTGCACAGTCCAAATGGCATCACATTAAATTCGAAGAGTCCATCAGAGGTTACAAAGGCAGTCTTTTCCTTGTCCTCGGGATGCATCGGAATTTGCCAATAGCCGGATCGTAAATCTATCGAGGAAAAGTAAGAGGTGGAATGAAGTAAGTATATTGCATCATCAATACGTGGGTGTGGGTACACACATCCTTTTTTGTTACAGCCTTCAAACAGCGATAGTCGGCGCAAAATCTCCAAGATCCATCCTTCTTTTTAACGAGAATCACTGGAGCTGCCCACGGATTCGCTTACTCTTGTACGACTTCCTTCTTCATCATTTCGCGCACTTGTTCGATGATAATCTGGCACTCTGGTGGTGAAATGCGACATGGCTTTTGTCTAATCGGATTTGCCGAACCCGTGTTGATGGTATGGCGTGTTTGAGACCCGGGGATTGCAGGTATTTTGTCCTTCTGCGCAAAGTTGAATACCAAAACGTGCTTCGAAAGCACACCCACTAATGTTCGGCGTTCACTCGTGCTGAGCGATTTATTTACCATTGACAAAAGCGCCGTTTCAGAACGGTGGCCATCAGGTTCTTCCGGCACATCTCTAATTTCAGCCACTGATAAGGACGCGTGTTCCCTCGCGAAGGCTAATTTCATGCCATCTGGCAGTATAACGGGTTCCTTAGAACAGTTTACGGTCCATAAGCGAGTACATCCGCCTTTGATCGACACCACACAATGTGGCACCATGCAACACCTTCTTCACACAGTTAATGTGCATCCGTTCTACGGTAGCATCGAAGCTGTCGGAATCGGCGCCTCAACAGACAACGGTAACATAAGCGGTAGATGATGCAGGTATGACCGCATCACCATAAACACACAGTGTAGTTTCGTGATCTACAGGGTTCTCCAGGAATCCTGATGGAATCCTGCCACTTATGAATACCTTCCCTGTGCGGCAGTTGACAGCAGCACCACACTCTCGCAAGAAGTCCATGCCGAGAATAGCATCATGGGTCGACCGAGGAATAATTACAAACTCTGTCGTAATAACATGGCCTCCCAAAAACAAGTAAGCACTACACACACCAATAGGTTGCAACGGCTCGCCATTCACTCCACAGAACTCTGAATCTTCGTCCCATTTAAACAAAACCTTTCGCCCTAACACGTCTTTGAAAGAGACACTCATGACCGAAATCGTTGCGCCTGTGTCTACCAGAGCCATCACAGGCACATTATTTACAAGAGCGCGCACTTTGTTTTTAGCATCAACACAGGAGGTATTTCTGGCAGTAGCACGTCCCGAGCGACCTCACCTCCATCGGCCGCGCTAGCTAGTTTTCCGGTGACGAAGGGGACGTGGTGCGACGCAGCGGGTGAGGGAGAACGGGGAGCACGACGTTGCGGTGGGGCTGTCAAAGTCATGTCAGATGCCGGGGAGCGATTCCGGGAGCTGCTCGGCCAATACTCGTCGCCAGATGATACGTGTGCTGGCCACGGGGCACCGTGGGGCCGTTCGGTGGGCCGTGAAAACTCTCAGGGCTGGCCATACCACGTGGTCATACGCTGGTTGCAAAACCGCGATATATGACCCGGGACACCGTAGGAGTACTACAATGTCCCGGGTCATATATCGCGGTTTTGCAACCAGCGTAACAGCGTGTTACGTAACACACCGGGAGAGGTCGAAACCTTGGTTGTTCGTCGATGAACCGGATATCATTTTCCCTCGTGTAGTGGGTTGGTTCGCGGCCTGTGTCACGACGATACATCGGGCGTCGAGAGGGCGTGCGCTGAGCGCGTTGGTGATAGCGCGGAGGACATGTTGTTATCCTCGACTGTGGGGCTGCGCTGTACTCTGCGGCCGCTACGCCAACCATTGATTGTCAAAGGGCCGAATGGGGCGCAGTCATAGCCTCACGTGACGTGTACACGCCATGGTGGTCAGCAATTGAATGCAACATCTCTTCACGGTCGAAAGTTCCTCGCGGATAATCTGCCGAATAGTCGAAGGAAGGTTGAGGCAAGGGCTCGTGTCCACCTGGTTGTGTCAGCTGGTTGACGGATTCCGCGTCCTCCTTTTCCTTTTTTTTTTCCGCCCGGGACCGCAAGCACGTTCACCTGTCTTCATTTTCCTCACGCGTAACAATATATTTCCTAATAACGCTAAGCCTATTAGATACCTAAAAGGTTTGTTAGATGCCTACCTTGAGAACCTCCCTACAAATACAGTAATAGCCACAGATTATTCTGTCAGTGAAGAGAAGGCAGGAGTAGGCATTCTTTCACCATCATTAAATTGGTATTTCTTTCTTCGACAGCCCGACGTTACACCAATATTTCAGGCAGATTTATTGGCTATCATTTTAGTTATTCAGCCGTAATCATAACCGACTCCTTAGCCGTTTGTTTTACTCTAACAGTGCCAAATTCATCTACTATACTCCGAGAATCTTATTCATCTATCCCCCAACATTTACGCCTAATCCATTTGGTATGGGCACCAGGACACGTGGGACTCACTTTAAAGGAGTCTGCAGACGCACTAGCGGCGGCATCTCTTAGAGGCTTTGTACTTAGGATTACGAAACCTTCAGTATACATCACGGCTGCAAGATTAAGAAAATCTTGTTTTCAAGAAGAACATGATAAATCATGTGTATTAACACCAATTTCTAGCACCTTAGATTCCCTTGGCACAGCAGGTGGTGTTCAACAAGAAAATTTGAAGTTCCATTCACGAGAATGCATTGCCGAATACGGTTGCTTAATGTTGATTCCCACAGGTCTGGCTTGGCACCTTCGCCTCATTGTTTTTATTGCAACGAACCTGAAACTATGGGACATTTCTTTATACAGTGTCGTAGGTTCGACGTGCTCAGAAAATGATTTCGAGAAGGTCCCCTTCGCCAACTTGGATTTAATATCATTTCTAAATTGCAAAATTCTATTTAAGCTTCCCTTGTTACCTACTGCCGCCCGATTCATGGCCGATCCCCCGTAGTGGGTTGAGCCATATCCGTAGGCACCAAACCAAACCAAGGTCTGACTGCTCCTTTCTCAACAACCGTTCGGAAGCAAGGAAGTGCTGCTCGGTCACTTGCCTACATGGTTCTTGGACAGATCCTCGCCGTGCCACTCTGCGAACCGTTTCACTGGAGAGGTCGCTTCCTGGTGCCTTGGTGTACCCACTCGGGGAGCGGCTGGATATCGTGTGGTGATTGACCTAGGCAAAGCATACTGATATCTATTCCTTCTCCGACCAGGCAACGCACTGCTTGGTCGGCTTGTTTTGCACCTCATGACTATCCCATTGAACTTGCTCAGCAGACTGACCAAAGTTCCTGTGGCCCTGGTACCGTCCAATGGAGAGTCAATGTGAATGAAAGACCCCAAAATTCATTCAAGAAGAACTTAAGAAGGCGACACTCCACTACCAACTGATTGCCGAAGTACGGCAGTTTGGTCGCGGTGGCATTCTCTGCTCTTCGACAGACCTGGCCTGTATCACTGGCCTTCTCAAATGTACAGCGTTTGCCTCACATCCGGTGAGCTTCTTCATTCCTGCTCACTTAGCTTGTGTTGAAGGACTAGTTCGTGGGTTCGACTCTAGCCTTTCCCCTTCAGAAGTCTTAGACGTGTTTTCTGTCGACGGAGCCGTGTCCGTATTTCGTTGCCCTCGCTTGTCTAAGAACAAGAAGATCCTCGCAGAATCAGTCATTGTTACTTTCTTTGGAACAACTAGTCCGACAGAGATTAAGGCGTGGCCATTCATTTACCGGGTTGAATCGCTATCTTCTCTCCCCCTTCAGTGTATTAGGTGTTGGCGCTCGGTGTCGTAAATGAGGAGAAAATCACGAATTAAAAGTTTGTTCATCACAGGAAGAACGGTGTTGTCTCTGCAGTGGTTCTCACTCAGCTGACCATACTAACTGCCCTACGAGAGCACAGGAATTGCAAATTTTAGAAATAATTTAACAAAAGAGATGCTCAAGACGGAAGCCCGTTGTATCATTGCGGAGCGATCTCGCGGGTATGTCGGTGCAGCAAATCGACTATCTCATGCAATTCACTCATCTGTTCCTGATGTCATAGCTTCGACAGTAGAGAGGGCAATGCAGAAGGCAATGGAAAATCTATTTGTGAGCCTATCGGAGTTGTTAGCACAAATGGTTATCACCCAAATTGCTCAACTCCTTCAGGTGGTCGCCCGCCCTACCATGGCCTCTAAACTTCCAGTGCCTTCAAATGCGAATGACGCAGAAACATCGAACCCAGGCCCTTCTAAAATTCGACCTAACGAGACCTCTCCTCTGTATCATGCAAAACAGGAATCAGATTGGAGCTCAGATTGTGGCTCGCAAGAAACACGCATGGAGATTGACTCCTGTGCTCGTAAACGACGCGCATCTCCTGTCGCGCAGAGACCTGCAATGACACATAACATGAAGACTAAAAAGGGCCAGAAGGAGAATATTTCCAAAGAAGATTTTTTGAAGGATAGTATCCTCGACAAGGCAGTTTATGCTGTCGGTATTAGCACAACATACGTACGCTAGAAGTTTTACAGTGGAATTGCCGTTCCACCTATTCCGCTGCTATTGACTTATATTACCTCTGTAGCCGAGACTCAGCTGATATCATTGCATTGCGAGAAACCTGGTTATCAGCAGAAAAGGCATTTCATCTGAAAAGTTAGCGGACATTTCGTTAGACTGTCCCTCTTGTGGTGGCGGCTTAGCTATCTTTATCTCTTCAAAAAATGCGCAACGGGCTAAAATGGCTTACCAGCTTATGACATCAGAAAACGAAATTCTAGCTATAGACATTTGTATTTCAGGCCTCATCCCTCTGACTTTAGTTAATGTTTATTTCCCCGGAGGTATCCTGAATACTAGTGTCCTAGATACAGTAATTACGTCCTGCAGAAAAGAAATCATTTATGCCGGAGACTTTAACTTCCAGCATACTTTGTGGAGGTAGAAGACCGATTCGAGTGGCAAACATTTTCGGGAATGGGCTGCTAACAATAATTTATCATGCATTAACGCACAAACATCCACATTTATTTGTAATAAGTCACTTCTCGCAATAGACCTCACTTTCGCTAGTTATAACTTGTCTATCTCCTGTTGGTCTGCTACAAACTCGGGGCACCAGCAGTGACCATCTTCCTATTCTTTTTGAGATCGTATGCCCATTGACTAAATTTACTGTGCATTCAAATACTTTTGTTAACTTCAGCACATTCAAAAAAGGTCTTACACATGGCTTTATCGAATCAGCAATTGGATAATGAAGAAGAAAAGGCCATAAATTTATAGTTTGTTTTGAAAGTTCCTGTAAAAAAAATCTCAATTCACCGGGCACTTCACTAAAATTGGGTCTTCTAATCCTTGGTGAAATGCAGAGTACACATGCGATTTACAGGATAAAAAAAGCTAGTGTTGTAAAAGCTACTTCATAACCAGCGTCCTAGTAATCGGAAAGACTAAGTTCGCGGCAGCAACATTTAAAAGAACAGTTGCAAATGCGAAAGACAACTTTGATTGTGAGCACTTCGAATTTCTTCCAAAGGCTAACAATAAAAAAAAGCACTTTTTTCGATTTCTGAGAAATAAAAAGGTCTTTCCGACACAAATAAACATCTACTGTGTACGTTCCAACACCTTGCGAATTGGCCAAAGTATTGGAAGATACTGTTAAAGGTCTAGAATGTCGCTTTAAGTTGATTTTGCTCAATCGTGCTACGCCGCCTACTCATGGTGAAAACTTCGAAGAAGTTACGATTTCGATGCTTCAAAATGCATTAAGCCAGCTGCCTATTTCGGTGCCAGGCCCCGATGGCATTACTACGGCAATAATAAAACATTATTTAAGATATCATCGCACGCATTAACCATGGTAAACCATTCTATTAAAAATTCGTGGATTCCCTCAGAATGGAGGCTTGAAAAAGCAATCCTATTATCCTGGCCCTCAAGTTTTTGTACAAAAACTATAGGACCCATTAGATGTTCACGTATGCGAGGTCGCCTTACGAAGTTCCTCGGTTCAAGTTGCTAAAATTGAGTTTGATGATATTTTGCCAAATAATACTAAACATCTTCCCTATCAATATCTGAATAGTATTTTGGAAGACCACCTGGCACACCTGGACACAAGAACCTTTATAGCAACTGATGCTTCCGTCTGTGAAGAAAAGGCAGATGTGGGCATTGTATCACCGCATCTAATTTGGTCTTTCTTGATTCGGCTAGCTGACTTCAGGCCTATCTTGCAGGCGGAATCACAATCTTAGCTTTACGGAAAATGCCATCATCTCTGTCATCAGCCGTAATCGTAATTGATTCAGCCTGTCTGTCTGCTCTTCATTATCTGCACCCATATTGTCAGATTCATTAGAAACTTTCTATTCCCTTCTCCAAAGACACTTACGTCTCGTTCGTTTAGTGTGTGTGCCAGTCCACAAAGGTCTAGTTTTAAACGGATATGCAGATACACTCGCAGTGGCACCCCACGATGGTCGTATGATCCCCATTTTACTTACCTCTGCTTTCATCACTGTGGCGCGATTAAGAAAAGATACTACTACAAATAATTTCGCGCAATTATCGTTGGCAAAGTCTGATTTCCCGCATCTAAGTTTTCCTTGGAACAACAAATGGTGCTCCTCGAGAGAGAGAGAGAGAGAGAGAGAGAGAGAGAGAGAGAGAGAGAGAGAGAAAACACTTATTCGAACCATCGAGGTGTTTGCTCTTGAGGTCGAGTGGGTGGTGCCCCCATTCCAGGACTCCACTGGCCATGGCTGCTCGACGTACTTGCTGGACGAGAGCTTCTTGTCCCGCCAGGGTATCGCCGGTCAGCTGTACCTCCCACCGCTCAAATGACGTGCTAGGCGTCTTTAAATGTTGAGGTTTGCCCCTCACCCCCACGAGATGTGAAAGAGTGTAGGGCGTGTGTCGCCACACCAGGGGCAGGTGCCGCGATATGTATGTGGGAACATTTTACTGTATCTGTGTAGGATTGGAAATGTGTTGGTCTGAATATGTCGGAGAGCTGCGGCATCTTCAGTGCTGCGCTTTCTGTGAGGCGGAGGATAAATCCTGCGGTTGAATCGCTGGATCTCGAGTCGGTCGCAGTAATTGGATGGCAGCTAGGGGCATGAAGGTAAAGGGTGGGGATTGATGAGACGATTCATCTTGCCCCGCTCGGTTGATTAGCGCTCGAGCTAGGGCGTTCGCCCTTTCGTTCCCCTCCAAAACCGCGTGGCCCGGCGTCCACGTGATTTGATGGTATTCTTGCACCCTCGGGCCTAGAATCTCAGCCGCCAGCAGCGGTGTTCGTCCGTTGGTAAAGTTACGGCAGGCCTGTTGCTAGTCGGTAACGACATGGACTTCCCTGCCTACCCTGTCTTCTTGCTTTATTACCAGCGCCGCGGCTATGGTCTCAGCCGCAGCTGGGGTCTCTGCCCTTACGGAGGCCGCGAGGGTCAAGGAGTTGTCTCTCCCGTTCACGGCGGCTACCGCGAAGAGGCCCCCTACAGGGTACGCCGCCACGTCCACGTACGTTACGTACGGGTCACCCTTGAATTGTCGGCGCTGTCTGTCGACGCGAGCCTTGCGTCGTCCTTCATGGAGTTCATGGCTCATGTGCTTCGGTATCGGGTTCGCCTTGATCTTGCCCCTGACCTCAGGCGGGAGTGATCGTTGCCCATCGAGGGCACGGAGCTCCGTTGCCGTTCCGGTCCGGTGGAGGATGGCTCTGCCCGCCGCCGTCTTCTGTAGTCTGGTCTTTTGCGAAGCCATAACCGCGTCAGACAGCTCATCGAAGGTGTTGTGGATCCCGAGGGCCGCTAACTTCTCGTTTGAGGTGGTGACAGGGAGACCCAGGGCCGTTTTGTACGCGCCCGTGATGATGGCATCGACTTGTTCTTGGTCGCGTTCGTTTAGCGAGTGATAGTGATACGGCATGCTATACGTTATTCTGCTATCACCAGAGCCTGGACGAGGCGAAGCGTGTCCTCTTCTCGCATGCCCTTGCGGCTTCTAGTAATTCGTTTTATAATCCGCGAGATCTGGTTGGCGGCAGACCTTAGGGTTTGGATGGTGTGGGAGGCTTTCAGGTTGCTCTGGATCCAAAAACCCAGAATCCTAGTCTTATTGCCTTCCGTGATCTTCTGGCCCTCAAGATAGAGGTCGATAGGGCGGGGGGACTTGTAGATTCCTCCTCCGTGCACCCGGATCACCTCGGACTTTTCGGGCGCACAACGCATCCCGCTCGCTGCCGCAAATCTCTCCACATACAACGGGCTCGAAGCATCGCCGGAATCATCTTAGGGACCCTGGACTCAGGGTTCCTCCCACACGGCTCTCGCCATTCAAATATTATTAATAAAGATGTTTTACTCTCTCTCTCTCTCCACGGCCGTCGCAGCCTCTTGAAGGGTCGCCTCTTTTCGCGCTAGGGAGCCCTTGGTGGCCCAGAGCGTGATGTCGTTTGCGTACAAGGCGTAACCTAGGTCGGGGATCTTCCGCAGCTCTTTGGTCAGCGCTAGCATCGCGACGTTGAAGAGAATCGGGGAGATTATCGCCCCTTGCGGTGTTCCTTTGTTCGGCACGTCGATCGTATCCGATCGAGTCTGGCGTATTCCGATGGTTGCCGTCCGGCCCGTCAGGAACGATTTAACGTAATTAAATATGCGCTCCCCGCAGCTGATGTCGTTCATTCCCTTGAGAATGGCCTCGTGAGAGATGTTATCGAAGGCCCCTTTTAGGTCGAGTGCGAGCAGGAGGTGTTCTCCTCCGTTCGGGATGCCCTTGAGAACTTCTTCCCTTAGGATTAGGAACGCATCTTGCGCAGAAAGTCCCGGCCTGAAGCCAAGCATGGTGTGCGGGAAGAGGTCACCGTCCTCTATGTAATGTTGGAGGCGGGTTTCCATGACCCTCTCGTACAGCTTGCCGAGGCACGAAGTCAGCGAGATGGGACGCAGGGCGTCGATCGCGGGCTTCTTGCCGGGTTTGGGAATGGTCACGATTTCCGCGTGTTTCCACTCGTTCGGTACGTGGCCCTTGCTCCAGAATTCCTCGTTTAGGTATTCGGCCAAGTCCTGGATGTGTATCGGGCTCAGGTTCCTAATCGTGGCATTGGTGATTTTGTCAACTCCGGGAGCAGTGTTGCGTTGTGAGGCTCGTGCCGCGGCATACACTTCTTCCTCCGTGATGGGAGCGTCCAGTTCTGGTCTTCATTCTCCTTCATATTTTAGGAGGCAGGGTTGTATGGGGTATTAGATTCGTCGGACGATCTCGCCGCTGCCACTATTTGTTAGAGTTGTCGGACGATCTACGAGCTGTAGGCCGATCTCACCGCTGCCATTCAGATGTAAGATTTGGCAGTCGTAGCTGTAGGAAGGAGCTTGTCTCTTCGTTGGGACTTAGGAGAGCAGGATTTATTTACATATTATTTACATTTGAACACGAGATACATCGACAGTCTAGCGTGACTCCCAAATGGAGCCCGCAAGACGAGCACACAGCTCACGGGTACATTTCGAGCACGACAACGAGCACCACGACGAGCACACACTAGCAGCCGACAATCGCTGCTTATATGCACTCCGCTCGACGTCATAGTTCGACGTCATTGTAGATAACCCGCCCTTTTGGAGGAGACGGGCTCTCGACTTGGAGGAGGATGAGGGCTCACACGCACACACACACACATAGGTGCAATGGTCCGGAGCCGACGTCAGAGGGGCTTCGTAGAACTCTGAGCCGTCCCGGGTGGCGCGCCCGAGTAGCACATTGTCTGGGGTCTCGAAAAGCGCATGGGGAGGTTCCGCCAATTACCTCCCTTCGAGAACTCCCCTGAGCCGACCCCTCGCCACGTGGCTGCCGGTTATCCGCAGTTCTCTGAATTGCGCCACCGTCCCGGTGGGATCGGAACACGTGCAGCGGGCTGAAGTAACTTGCACTTTGCCACCCTGGCAGGCCATTCCTAACAGGGGTCGCTACCCAGGTATCTGGTCTTTAGGGTGTCAATCAGATCCTGGTCGTTTCCGGGGAACTTGTGAGCGATTTCTAGAAGCGTCCGACTGGTTGTCGATTTCGCCTTGTCGGGCTCGATCAGGCAACGTAGGATGGCCCACGTCTGCGCCGTACTCAGGGTACCCTTGAGCGAGGTGAAAAACTGTACCCAATTTTGCTGCGTCAGCTCGTTTGCGTAATTTCTGACTTCGTCTGTTATTTTCTCGATTCGTAGACGTAGTTTCCGGTTTAACCGCTGTCGCTTCAACCGTTTGAGGAGGCCCTCACGGGCTTCCCACATGTGTAAGAGCCGGCGGTCGACTTCGGGCGTCTCGACCATGCGCTGGATGGTTTTAGTGGTTTGGATGTGGGCGTCCAGGAGGTGTTGCATCCAGTCTGCTATGTCCGTTATACCGTTTTCGGGCGGCGGGTACTGCCTGAATGCCTCCCAGTCCATAAGCCTAATTTCGCCAATTGTTCTCTTGAGTTTCGGCGGGGATACCGAGATGCTGAGGATGTAGTGATCGTTGCCCAATGTTTCGCCCAGGTGCGCCCATGAGTATTCCCTTACGTTTTTGACAAATGACAGGCCTGGAAACGTGTCTCGACTTACACTCTTGCCTACTCGGGTTGGTTGGAGGAGGTTGGTTATCAATTCGAGGCCCATTTGGTCAACAGCATCGAGGAGCTACCTTCACTTTTGCGTGTCTTGTTGGTAGCCCCAAGTCATGTGTCTAGCGTTCATGTCTCCCACCACTACCAGCTGGTTGCAGGCAGCGGCTCTCACGCTGTCGTAAATGATGTTGCGGAAGTCGTCTTTCTGAGCCCTCGGTGGACTGTACAAATTCAGGATGAAAGTGCTACGTCTACCCCTCTTCTGCGGGAGGACTTCCACTAGCACGTGATTAATGTCATGATGTTAAAAATGTTGTCCCATGGCCGTCACCGTTTTGTGAACTAAAACTGCGACCTTCGGTGATCCCGCGTGTTTAATTACGTAGTAACCCCGTAGCCTGATCGGCTGGTTCCCGACCTCCTGAAGGCAGATGACGTCGGGGGGGTATGGGTGATTTTGGATGAAGAGTTGGAGTGAACTTGCCTCTTGTTGAAAGAGCGACAATTCCACTGCCAGATCTCGAGGTGTTCGGGCGCGCTGCGTGTGGTGTTAGCCATTGCTGACGTTCATGCCACCGCCATCGCAGTTGTCGGCCAAAGCCACAGGAACGTTTGTGAAGCCCCCTGCATCTTTTGGCGTGAGACAAAACGAATTGCAGGTTAGAATTCTTCTAAATATTTATTATGCTCACAAAATTTACAAAAAATCTAGATAGTTGATTATTCATATCTGTAACAGTAGACACTTTAAACCCCATTTGCAAGATACTTATTTCATTTCACCCTAATTTATTAAAAAAGATGCTAACAGTTCCTTCACCGCCAGATTCATGGCTGATCCTCCAGAGTGGGTTGCACTATTTCACGATGGAACAAGAAAAAGAACGAGAAAGTCACGCTCCAAGTGATTGCACTTCCCAAAACTAGCGATGCTGCCTCTGTGATGGAAACCGTCCGGTTGATTACTCGAATTGTTCCGTGCGGGCCGAAGAAGAACAGGTACTCGAAGTTGTGGACAAAAGTCGTTGCTCTAGAAGAGAAGCCATAAATGTTGTAAAATAAAGAACATTTGGCTATGTTGGAGTTGCAGCTAGGCCGTCTACAGTACCTGAGCTATTTCTTACTGCTGCCATAGAAAATGCTGTTCAAAAGGTCGTGGCTAAGGCATCATCTGTTGGTGAACCTTGGTGAGATCATCGCACAGGCTATTTCTTCTCAGATGAATACGCTAATGCAAGCTACTGGTCTATGCTCTGTTACAAATCAGCTCATAGGTTTGGGCAATACTGTAGCGTTGGAAAGAAGGAGACAACTATCATTGGTGATGTTAAACGTTTACTAGTTCCCCTCCCGCTCACTCTGCTTCTGACAACGAGATTGCACAAAATTTAAAAATGAAATACTCAGACCATTAACGTTCGGGCTCAAGAAAGAGCTATGTCGACTATCAATGAGGATTCTTCCTCATTTCGCAATTCGAAATCTAAGAAATGCCAGTCTAAGTTTACTTTGAAGTAAAGTGTATCAAAAACGTCTCTTACGACTGCACCATCATCATAGGATCGTTGAAGTACTTCAATGGAACTGCCGCTCAATATTATCAGCTTCTATAAATCTGTTTTCTCTTACAAACCAACTTATTCCAGATATAATAATACAGAAAACTTGGTTCACAACGGAAAAAAATTTCCATTTATGATTACACAGATCTTTTCGGCTAGACCGACCTTCAGGAGGTGGTTGACTAATTATATTTATTTCTGCTAAAATATGTCGTAAAGCTAAAATTGTATTTTAACTGATGGATCGATTCCGAGTGCGAAATTCTAGCTGTAAAACTCATTCTTCCTGGATGTTGCACACTTTATATCGTAAATACTTATTTTCCCTCCGGCGTGCACGATACATGCTTTTTTGACAGCGTTCTAGCTAGCTGTGGGCGTGATCTTTTTCTTACTGGGAATTTGAATTCGCATCATTACATGGGGTTTAAAGACAGATTCGTGTGGTAACCGCTTGTGGAGCTTGTGAAAATTCTCTATCAACAACAATTGTGCATGCCCAGAATCAGACTGCAATCGATCTCACATTCCCTAGTCGTAGTGTTTCTGAGTCTTCGTGGTCGACTGTTGATTATGCCTCTAATGGTGATCATCTGCAGCTATTCTTTGAAATAGCCTGCTCTATAACAACTACGGATAACCAAGTTTGAACTTTTGTAACCTACAATACCTTCAAGAAGTCTTTGCGGTCTGTGCTTTCGTACCTGGTAGATGTTTCCAATGAGCAAAAAACGAAAATTATTTGTTCTGCCATTGCAAATTCTAGCAAGCAGCCGGAATT